>NW_027415197.1:0-47456 GCF_964106895.1 Numenius arquata
GACCGTGGCATAAAACATCAGCAGCTACAGCTACAAAACGTTCTCCCTGATCCTGGCACCAGCCATTCCCAAGGATGTCATGGCCTTTAGGGGGTTAGTTGAGATTTTGCACTCACAGCTCCTCGCCTGCACCCACAGGCCCCAGGGCATCCCTTCAACAGCTCCCTCTCCCCAAAGCCCCCCGCAGCCTCCCCCGCAGCCTGCGCTGCACACTCCACGGGTCGCCCCGAGTCGGGGACAGGGCCACTACCAGCAGCAGGAATGGCAGCAGGGAAAGGAGGGCTTTGCTCGGGGCTTCGTCTCTGCTCATGGCCCAGGGGAAAACCAGGCAGGAGGAGAAGCAAAGCCCTGAGTGTGGGGACTTGAAAGGTTCAAGATTTTGCCTCTTGCGTCGCAGTGGCCTGATCCCGGCTCGTGCCCCGTGAGTCCCTTCCCTTTCCCTCCAGCAGGAAGGGGAGCAGAAGGTTTCCTGCTGCTTTGACGGCATCACGGCAGGGGTGGGTCACCTCAGAGCTCAGGCTTCTGCTGGGGACCCCGTTGCTGCTGGGGACACCGCTCTCCAGCAGCCCATGAACCCCGCTGCTGCCCAGTGCCGTCCCCTGCGTCAGCGGGACCCCTCTGTGCACAGGGACCCCCTGCCCCCGGGGCGGCCGTGCCAGCACCCCCAGCCCCCTCCAGCCCCGGGAACCCCCAGCGAGTGGAAACCACAGCTCTGCAAACGCCGCGGGTGCCCAAGGAAACACAGAGAGAGCTTGGGTCTGAAAAACATACATACAACTCTTTATGAACAACAAAACAACTTTCAACAACTGTTTACAACACAACAACAACAACTCTGTAAAACTATTTCCAAAAAAAAAAACCCCAACCCTGTAAAACTATTAACAAAACACCAACTCTCTAGAACTATTTACAGCGCTTCCTCTTCATCGCTCCTCTTCCTCGCCGTCGGTCCCCACAGCTCTGCTGGCCCTGGAAGCAAAGCAAGTGGCAGGGCCGTTTGGCTAACGAGCAGCGCCTGGCCCAGCAGAGCTGGGGCTTCCTGAGCCGGCTCAGCGGCAGCAGCTGCTTGGGCTGGGGCTTGCCCCTGACGGGCATTCGATGGCCACAGCCCTGGGACACGCTGGGGAGAGCAGGACTCTGCCACCAGCGCTGAGCCCCGTCTGGGCTCCGGCTTAGACTTGGGTGTCCCGGCCCCGAGAACCCGCTCCCGTCCCAAAGCGGACGGGGGCTCAGGGCAGCGCGGTGGGGGCGGTTGTGCCGCCAGGACGAGGGCACCGGGAGCCCTGTCCCTGCAGCGGGGACCCCCCAGCCCCAGCCCGGTGGCAGGAGACCCTCCCTCCCTGCGGGCAGTGGGTGGGGAGCACGTGCCTGTGCTGCTGGTGGGGGGTCTACATCCATTGCCTCCTCCTCCTCATCCACCTCCATCTGCTCCTGTTCATCCTCATCGATCTCCATTGCCAGCTCCAGCTCGATCCACTCTTTTACACTTTGGGCAGCTGCCTCTGCAGACTCAAGGGCAACTTGGCACATCCTAAGCTCAGAGGCAAGCAGAAAAGTGCGTTGGTCCTGCCCTGGCCAGCCAAGAGGACCCGTGGAACAGGGGTCTCGCCACCCGGCAAGAGCCGTGGGGTGATGGGACCCCTGGGCATGTCCCCAGTAGGAGCTGGCTGGACCCGGGCGACTCCTTGGCCACCAGCACCCACCAGCAGTCGAGGGCCACTGCTTGCAGCTGCAGGCTCCTCATCTTCTTCTCCTTCCTGAGTTTGGGGTGTGTCAAGGTCTTCTGGATCTGCTGGAGCAGAGAGGAGAGGGGTGAGCGGCCCTGCTCCCTGCCCCGTGGGGCCCGGGCACAGACCCCGGCCCCGCAGGCGCAGACCCCGGCCCCGCGCCTGCCTGGGTTCCCAGAAGCTCCTTACTCTGTGCAGCCGCCCTTTGGGCTCGGCGCTGCTCTGGGGGCAGGGCTCGGCTCCCCCGGCTCCAGCCTGGAAAGGGGCAGAGGAGGCACCGGCTCAGGCTCCGGGCAGCACCCGGCTGCTCCCGGCAAGCATCCCTGCGGCACCAGCCCGGGGCGCCCTGGGCTCCCCCGGGGACGTGTCCCCCCGCGCAGGGATGCTCCATCCCAGCAGGGCACGAGCAGCCCAGGAGGGCTTCTGCCAGCCCCTGGCCTTGCAGGGCTGGGGGCAGAGGGCGAGCCCAGCTCCTGGCCCCCCGAGCTCCCCAGAGCGGGGTCCCCACCCCATCCCACCCCATCCCTGCGGAGCCTTCTCCATCCTGCCTGGGCACTGGGGGGTGCCCACCTCCGTGGAGCGGGGCCGTACCTCTGCCAGCACGAGCGACCTCTTCCTGAGGGCCTTCATGATTCCCAGAGTGCAAAAGAGAGGGAGGAAGGTGGTTTTGGGAGCGGGAAGGGAAGGGCTGGGTCGTTGGTCCAAGGCACCAGGAGCAGGGCAGAAGGCTGCGTCGTGCCCGTCACCAGGCACTGGCAGTTGCAGATGGAACACGGGCCATGGCAACGGGATGCACAGCGGGGATGGGAACGAGCCCCCTTAACGGGGGGGCAGCTTAATACGTACACCCCCCCAAAGTTAATAATCCCAACACATTTCACTTCCTTCCTGTCCTAAGCACTTCTCCCCAACCATCCCATCACTGATCAAGTGGGTTTTGCCCAGAGTCTTGCAGAGTGTCTGTGGGATGCCGGGGCAAGTGGTGCCCGTCCTTCCCAAAGAGGTCTGGATGTATGGAAATGCCACGGGAAAACCCAGCCCCTCCTCACGGACAAGTGCCAGCCCAGTCTCCAGGCGGCACCTGCCGGGCCTTTGAGCCACCCACCCCTCACCATCCTCCATTCCTTACGTCTCATCACACGGCAGCTCTTACGGGTCAGGAGGTGACCAGCCAGAACAAAGACCCAGCTTTTGTCTCATGGAGAAAGCTGGAGGGGCTGCTCCAGCTCTGTTCAGCCTGGGCTTTGGCGGTCTCTGTGCTGAGATCCTTTCTCCAGGGCTCTTTCTCCTCAGACCAAGAAGCCCTGCACCAACCCTTGCTCTCGCCGCTGCGGGGAGGGACAGTGGCGACTCCCCCTGGGGACCGCTCTGCCACATGTCCTTTGGGTCCCCTCGGTCCAGAGCGGGGAGGCAGGTCTATTGTGGAGGCCCAGGATGGTGCAGGGGAGCAGGTTCCAGCAGCCGGTGCCAGGGCTCACCCAAAGGGAGCTGCAGCAGGGAATGGGAAAAAACGGGGCGGGAGGAGATGTCCCTGAATCAGGGCCCTTCACCCGCTGTGTAAAATCCAACCAACCCGCTCAGTCGAGAAATCTGTCTTTATTTCAGTTCTCCAGCTAACCCAGTTTTCTCAATTGAATTTAACCGTTTCCCCAGACTAATTACATATTGTTGTAAATAATTGTCACCTAATTGTGTAAGATCTCTGGCATACTGCAATTGCTAGGGTCTTCCACACAGAATTTCAAAAGGGCTGATTCCTTCCTTGGACCTTGCCTTGGTTTGGATCCTTAGCAAGGCCAAAGGAAGGGCCTGATCCCAGTGCAAATTAACCTCCTGGCAAAGATTAGCCAGTTGTTGTTTTATCAGATGGTTCGTTTTCTCCCCCTGGCCGCTGGCCTGTGGGCGGTATGGAGTATGTAACTGCCAATCTGTTCCTAAAATGTTACTGACTTCTTTGACCACCTTAGTTGCCAAGCCGCTTTCCATGATATTTGAAAAGTCGTGGCGGTCAGGTGAAGTCCCTGTGGACTGGAAGAGAGGAAACATCACACCCATTTTTAAAAAGGGTGGAAAGGAGGACCCTGGGAACTACCGACCTGTCAGCCTCACCTCCGTGCCTGGGAAGATCATGGAACAGATCCTTCTAGATGCCATGCTTGGGCCCACGGAGGACACGGAGATGATTCAAGATAGCCAGCACGGCTTTACTAGGGGCAGGTCCTGCCTGCCTAACCTAGTGGCCTTCTATGATAGAGTGACTAGGTCAGTAGATAAGGGACGACCTATGGACGTGATCTATCTGGACTTCAGTAAGGCCTTTGACACGGTCCCTCACAACATCCTGCTTGCCAAATTGGAGGGATACGGATTTGATGGGTGGACTGTTCAGTGGATAAGGAATTGGCTGGATGGTCGCACCCAGAGGGTGGTACTCAATGGCTTGAATTCCAGAGGGAGAGCAGTGACAAGTGGTGTCCCTCAAGGGTCCGTGCTGTGACCGGTACTGTTTAACATTTTTAAGGGAAGGCAACTCAGGAGGAGTACAGAGATCTTGTTAGGTTATACAGAGAAAAAATTAGGAAGGCAAAAGCCCAGCTGGAACTCAACCTGGCCATTAATATAAGGGACAACAAAAAAAGTTTTTATAAATATGTCAACAAAAAGAGAGTCAGGGAGAATCTCCATCCCTTACTGGATGCGGGGGGAAACATTGCGACCAAGGACGAGGTGAAGGCTGAGATACTTAATGCCTTCTTTGCCTCCGTCTTCAATAGTCAGACCAGCTACCCCCAGCGTGTACAGCTTCCTGGGCAGGAAGATAAGGATGGAGAGCAGAACAACCCCCCCGTAATCCAGGAGGAAGTAGTTAAGGATTTGCTTATGCACCTGGACATGCATAAGTCCATAGGGCCGGATGAGATTCACCCAAGGGTACTCAGGGAGCTGGCAGGAGAGCTCACCAAGCCTCTCTCCATTATCTATCCACAATCCTGGTCAACAGGAGAGGTACCAGATGACTGGAGGGTGGCCAATGTGACACCCATCTACAAGAAGGGACGGAAGAAGGATGCGGGAAACTATAGGCCTGTCAGTCTGACCTCGGTACTGGGAAAGATCATAGAGAGGATCATGAGTGATGACACCAAGCTAGGTGGGAGTGTTGATCTGCTTGAGGGTCAGAAGGCTCTACAGAGGGACCTGGACAGGTTGGATCATTGGGCCAAGGCCAATGAGATGAGGTTTAATAAGGCCAAGTGCCGGGTCCTGCATTTCAGTCACAACAACCCCAGGCAATGCTGCAAGCTCAGGGAAGAGTGGCTGGAAAGCTGCCCAGCAGAAAAGGACCTGGGGATGTTGGTGGACAGCCAGCTTAACATGAGCCAGCAGTGTGCCCAGGTGGCCAAGAAGGCCAACGGCATCCTGGCCTGTATCAGGAACAGCGTGGCCAGCAGGAGGAGGGCAGTGATGGTGCCTCTGTACTCGGCCCTGGTGAGGCCTCACCTCGAGTGCTGTGTTCAGTTCTGGGCCCCTCACTACAGGAAGGACATGGAGCTGCTGGAGCGTGTCCAGAGGAGAGCCACCAAGCTGGTGAGGGGTCTGGAGAACAAGTCATAGGAGGAGAGGCTGAGGGAACTGGGCATGTTTAGTTTGGAGAAGAGGAGGCTGAGGGGAGACCTCATTGCCCTCTACAACTCCCGGAAAGGAGGGTGTAGAGAGGTGGGTGTTGGCCTCTTCTCCCAAGGGAATAATGACAGGACCAGAGGAAATGGTCTGAAGTTGCGGCAGGGGAGGTTTAGATTAGATATTAGGAAGAATTACTTTACTGAGACAGTGGTCAGGCACTGGAATCAACACAGGGCAAGGAAGCTGGTGAGGGGTCTGGAGAACACGTGTCATGAGGAGCAGCTGAGGGAACTGGGGTTGTTCAGCCTGGAGAAAAGGAGGCTGAAGGGAGACATTCTTGCTCTCTAGAACAACCTAAAGGAGGTTATAGCAAGGTGGGTGTGTGTCTCTTGTCCCAAGTAACAAGTTTATAGGGTGAGAGGAAATGGCTGGCAGTTTCTCCAGGGCAGATGTAGATTGGATATGAGGAAAAACTTCTTCACTGAAAACTTTCTCAAGCGCTGGAACAGGCTGCCCAGGGAAGTGGCTGAGACACCATCCCTGGAGGTGTTTATAAGATGTGTAGATGTGGCACATAGGGATGTAGTTTAGGTGTGGACATGGGAGTGTGAGGGACTCAATGACCGTAAAGGTCCTTCCCATCCTAAATGATTCTATGAGTCTACGATTTGTTTGAATCTTGGGACTTTGTTTCATCCTCGCCCCTTCTTTGGGAGGCCAGGAGGTGTCACAGAATTTTCCTGCCCTGGGCACTGCTCACCCCCACATCCCACTGCCCCCAGGAAGAGCCCTGAGCCACAAGTGAGGGGCAGGATCTGCCTTGCCAGGGCCTGGGGGTGAGGGCTTGGCCTTTCTGCTTCCTCAGACAAAGCCAGGCTTTCCTCAGCATTACAGCCACCTGCACTCTGCCTTTGCCTACCTGCAATCACAGCCTCCAATTATCTGCTCTAACGAGTCCCCAGGGAGCCTTTGTCAGTAACTGCCCTCAGTGGGGCTCGTTAAGGCTTCCAGGAAGTTTGGGTTGTGCTTCTGATTTCTTGAGCACTTTCTTCAATCTTCTCTCAGTATCTGAGGCTCATGGACTCAGCAGCAAATACCCCATGGGGCTCCTTGGAAACAGAAAGCCTTAACAAGGAATTTATCTCTTTGCAATTTCCTTCAAGACTTGTACAGCTACTTGGGGAGGTTTTGTGGTGTAGTTAATGACAATTTTTTCAAAGTGCATCTAATGAAAATGCTTTCTTGATTGTAAAGGATGTATTTTATGAGTGTTCAGTTTACAGAGGAGGTGATGGAAGCATTCTCCAAGGGATACTGAGGCCGAGTGTCTCCTCAGGAGGTCTGGCCAGGTCAGGAAAAGCAGTCCCGTGATGTCCATCCCTGTATGGACAGCTTTGCTCCTCACCTCCCCAACCCCACCAGGTCTGACCTCGCCCACCTGGGACTGACATCACTGTTCCTTGCATCAGACTTCTCCACTCCAGTCTGGATGTGACAGCTCCATTGCACCATCTCCCACCTGCTCTCCTCAGAGACCTGGCTGCTCACAGCCACAGGGGAATTCTGCCTGTTCTTCAGAAAAGAAAAGTAAAGCACAGTCAGTTTTCATAAACAAGAAAACACTGTGTAATCATACGCAAAGTACAAACTGCCTCTAATGAGGTTGCCTTTCTACAAGGGATAATCTTAGGAGAAATAGTTGAGGTAGGTAGATACACAAAGATAGATATAAACATAATGAAAGAGCTGGCTGAGGAGACAATGAGACTACTGAGAGACAGGCAAGGTTTTACTCCCTGAGGGTGAAAGAGCAGCAGAGGTGAGAGGTACCTGGATGAACAAAGAGTAAAGGGAGGAGAAAACTGGAGAATGATGGAGAGGGCCTTTTCCTAGACAGTCTGCATCTGAAAAGATGACTTTGCAAATGACCATTGTATCAGGACAAGTGTAGAGTATAGGAAAGATTAGGGAAACAAAATACACCATATAACAGACAAAATAGTTGTAGTGAAGTCACAAGGGAAGACTGAGATTTCTTTGGAATATCACCTCTGAAGGCGACAGGCTTGGCAGAGCTCTCTTGTGAGTGAGGACAAGCCAATGTTGCCCCCACCTTTGAAAGAGGCCCAGCCCAGGGACCCACAGGCTGTACAAGCTCCCTGGGGTGATTAGTGTGCCATCAATGAGAGTCCCCTTGGGTGACATTTCTGGGCACTGGAAAGAGAACAATGTGTCCAAAAGCAGTCAGCATGGACTTTCCAAGGGTAAATCAAGCCTCAGTGAGGAAGTGGTGACAGCGGGGAAAGCTCTCGGGTTTCCTGTGTCCATGGAAGTCGGTCAGATGTTGGTACAGTCAGACCAGCTGCATGTTTCTTGTCCTGCTCCAGGCAGGGTTGCTCAGATGCAGGGCTACTTGACAGGTATCTCCAAACAGCCCAGATCATTTCCTTTGCTTAACCGTTCATTCCCATTGCACTATTTTCCCACGTCTCAAGTCCCACTCTTTAACCAACTTCATCCTCTCCCTTGCAAAAAGTCAACTCCTCTTCACCATTTCCCCACTGGCGCTGCCTTTCCTCACTTTGCTCCCACCTTTGGTGTTTCTGACATGGTATCCCAGTGCTTTCTACCCTGATTAGCAACTCCATTACACCAGTACTGTCTTCTTATCTGTAGTGTCCTGCAGCTTCTACAATGATGCTCTTGCTAGTGGCACCCTGACTCAGGATGAACATCAGCACGTGTACTTCCAATGCTTGACCGCTGGAGCTTATGTCCAGAGGGACCTTGACCCACCTGGGGATTTGGACATCAGAAACCTGAAGGTTTAGAAGAAAGAGTTGCACAACAACTCCATGCAGCAGCACGGGCAGTGACCACACCAGGTAAGGAGTGCCCTGAGGAGAAGGGCTTTTGAGTCATGATGGCTGCCATGATGAGCCAGTGGGCTTTGCATTTCAAAAGGAAAATGGAGAGACTGGAGAGGGTCCAGAGGAGGTCTGACGAGATGGTGAAGTCCCTAAAGCTTGAGCTTTGAGGAGAGTCTGAGGGAACTGGGCGTCTCTACCCTGCAGAAGGGGAGGCATGGGGTAACCTGCGAAAGAGCCTACCTGGAGAGGTGACAGACCCAAGGTCTCTTCTGCAGTGGTGAATGGATATGACAGAGGCAACAGCCACAAACTGCCTCTTGGAGCTTTAGACAGAGCATTAAGAGACCTTGCAAAGTGGAGCCAGGTCACTGGAGGGACACCAACGTTGACAGAGCTTGTACTGTGAGAAGAGGCTTAGAGAGCTGGGCTTGTTCAGCTTGGAGGAGAGGAGCTCTTGGGGGGAACATGGAGCAGCATCACACAGTTACCAGGAAGACTGAGCCTGAGTCAAATCCATGGTAGAAGAATCAAGGACAAGAGGCAATGGGCTGAGAAAAGGGACGGTCAAGCCAGATAAGGAGGAACTTTTTCCAGCATGAGGATAGTCAAGCACTGGAAGCTGTTTCCCAGAGAGCGTGCAACAGCTCTGTCCTGGAAAGGGATCCAGACATCTTTGAACAAAGCCCTGACCCTTCAGGTCTGACCCTGTTTTCAATGGGAGGTTGGTCAAGACACCCTCCAATTCCCTTTGAGCCTGAATGATGCTGTCCTCCTCCCGTCCTTCCATCTGCAGGCTGAGATATTTCCCCTCTTGGAGCAGACATTCTGAAAAACCACTCCAAATCTGGAAAGACTCTTCAATGCTCCAAATACAGTCGGGTCGGGGGGAAAAAAAAAAAAACCAAAACCAAAACTATACTGGATTATTTTTTCACAGAGACAGTTTTAAAGGGTCAAAGTAGATTCAATGCATGAATTCTGACAGTCAAGTTACAAAGAGGGAGGAAAAAAAGTCAACAAAATCTTTGCCAGTAAAGAAAAACTCCCCCAGCCTGTGGGATGTCCTCATTAGTTGGCCCTCTAGGAACTGGGATCCTTGGGCTTCTTGGTCTTAAGTGGGAGCTCAAATCCTGAACTGGAAGGACAACATTGGCTGCAGGTACACACCGTTTTCTTGACACGACTGTGAGCTCAGACCCAGTGGATGGAGTTTCTCACACAGGTCACGGAGGAGGGCAGGATGTCGGGGAGAGGGGCACACGCTTCAGTTTCCCAAATCCCATGAGTTTTCCCAACCCATCCTTCTCTTGACCTCTGGCATCCTATTTCTTGAGATGCAAAGCTGGCGGGTCTTCTGTTGATAAAGCATCAGTGATCCTTCCAGTGATTCTGTGATTTCCTTTAGAGTGGCAAAAAATAATAATAATGATGAAAAGAAATGTTAAAGTAACAGTCTACTTCCACAATAGCAAATCTGGACAAAGGCAATTAAATTAGTATTTGCCATATAAGGTATGATATCCCATCCTGAAGTACATATTGAAAGTGGTTCAGATGAAGGGTGGTCTTGCAAAAGTCACCCCTTGTGTCCCCGTGTGGCACAGACGCTGCTGGTTTCCCTCTCCAGAGAGTGGCAGAGGCCGGATCACCTTCTCAGAAGAGGCTCCTTGCCAGGGAGCCACAGCCATGGGGGGACCTCACCTGGTTCTTACTGGCACTTCACTCAACTGCTATTTGGATACTTTTGGTGCTTTTCTGGGATGACTATTCCCGCACAGAGGATCCTAAAAAGACGACTGTTTCTTAAGAGATGGTGAAAAAGGCCCTGTTTGGCCAAGAAAGCCCACCATGTGCTCTGGAGGGAGCGAGGAAGATTATAAAAAGCACTAGGAAAGTCCAAAATGCTCTTCCAAAGGGCGAGTGGCCCTGAGCAGTGGTGATTGGCCACGTGTAAGTCTGTTAGAGAGGGTCAGGCAACGTCAGCGAGAAGCAAGGGGACGGCTGATGGCTTTAGCCAATCCTTACAGCCATGTCTGAAGCCAGCCGTGGGAAGCAGTGGATGTTTGTGGGCAGAGACCCAGGAAGAGGCTTGTCCTGGGACAATGGCAGGAAGGAAGACCCTTCCTCTGCAAACCAGGGGTGATACAGACATTCATCTCTTGTGTGCCTGCCTCAGCCTGGCGGATGGGGAATGCCCACTGCTGGGGGTGGCTGTTCTTAGGAATGCCCCATGGGCTGACAACTTGCTCCTTTCCCCTCCTTCACTGCCCACACTTGGATGGACTTCAGGAAACATCCATGAGCCTGGAGGATGCACAAACCTCCTGGGCTGAGGTCTCAGCACTGCAGGGGCAGAGGAAGGGTTTGTGAGACACATGGGCGTGCAGGGAGAGAGCAGTGTGGGGGCAGCAGTGAGTGTGCTAAAGGCAGGAAGAAGAAATGAAATATTGGGGGTTGGCTGTTCAGTGCTGGGATGTGGAGCTACAGAGAGGATTCTGGCACGGATTCTCCAGGATTCTGGAGCTTGGAAATCTTGGGGATAAATGAGCAGTAGCAAGGCTTTGGAGGAAACCAGGTGAGATGTGCGGAACTCACTGGCATTGGCAAATCCTCAGACACCCACATTTTGGTGTCGGAAACAAGGAAGCAGGCACAGGCACAGGACAGCGTAGCTGTGGTGGGGATGGCCAAGGGCCTTGGTGGGGCGTTGACACCCCAACAGATCTGAGACCCTTGTTCTCTTGCCTGTGGCTTCTGTCTCTTCCACTGAGACCCAGGAGAGAACACAAGGTCCTTCCAGCTCCAGTGCCTCGTTGCCTCCTCAGCCACCCCCCATAAATCCTGAGAGGTGCCCTACTGCTGACCTGCACCTGGCAACACACACTCCCAATCACATTGCCCCCAGGAAGAGCCCCGAACATGCCAAGAGGGAAAGGAGCCCCATCTGTAGGGGATGTGGGTAAGGACGTGGCCTTCCTGCTTGGAAGAGCTCATCAAGGGCTTCCACAGTGATCTCTACATTTAAATTTTCCGTTGTACCAAGTGTCTCCAACTTCCTGCTTCACCAGCCCCCAGGGACAGGACCCTTGTCTGCTCATTCCCTCCATGGTTTCTTCAGTGATGGACTTCAGCAGGGCCTGCAAACACTCTCAGAAACCTGGAGGTTTGCTGCTGGCTCTTAGTCCTCTAGAGACTTGGTCAGCCTTTAGAGATCTGCAGTTCAGGAACTCGGCACCAGAGGGTTCATTAACATGCAAAACGCCCTGAGGAGCCAAGCCAGGCCATAATTTTCCTTTCGTCTTCAATTCTTCTGTGGTTGATTTCGGGAGTGGAGTCAAAGCGAAAAGATGTCAAGGCGAAGAGGCCAAGTGCATGAAATGCTTGATTTCAACTTGCCAATTCTGCATTAACGCCAAGGAATTTGGGTTACAGGAATGTCTCCAAGTAGAGTCTGCACCATCCAGACCCATGTGGATGGGCTGGCAGAGCCACCCCCAGCAGGGGGATCCCCATCGCCCACGCTGAGGCAGTCAGGATGCAAATATCTGCAGTGCCCACTTGTCACAGGCCTCCAGGCAGAGGGTGACTCATTCCCATGACCCTCGAAGCCTGGATCAGCTCGTTGTGCTTTTGCTGTCCTTCCCTTCATCTGTCAAGCCCATGGGAGCTTTGGCTTTAACATCGTCCCTACGTCCTGGGACAAGGTTTCTCAATTCCTCCTCTGCAGCTTCCCTGCTTCCACCTCCTTTGTGCTGCCTCTTTGTCCTGGAGCTCAGTCAGTTCCAACAAGCAGCCTCCTGAGACGGTTGCTTCTTTTCAGGGGTATTTGGAGAGATCATTTTTGTGCCTGGAGGAGGCTGTCCTGTAAGGCCTATCAGATTTTCCATGACCCTTCAGCCTTCAGAGCTGCTTCCCATGGCACCACTCGCATCAGTCTCCCAAGTACATCAAAGTCTTCTTCTCTGGAGTCCACCCGTTTTTGCTCTGCTGCTGGCCTTCCTCACTCCTCTTCGGCACCTGGGACCCCACTATTTCCTGGTGACAGCAGCCAAGGCTGACACTGATTTTCACCTCCCTGACCACTCTTTTTTTTTTTAATTTGTTTTTTGCCAGGACCAGGTCCAGGTGAGCATCACCCTTGTTTGCCCACCTGGCAGCTGTGTTAAGAAGTTGTCCCAAGGTCCTCCAGGCTGCTGGCACCCTGTGTCTTTGCCTGGCCAGTGAATGCCAGGGCAACTACTCTTCCCCATAGGAACCTGCTCATTGACTTGGAGACTTCTTCAGGTTGCTGTTAGAAGACTTATTCTGCCTACTGTGCCCGATCAAGTGGAGTATAATGGCCAAGACATTTTCACCCTTACTGGCTTCTCCTCTCATCCTCACTCACACAAGCTCACTCAACCCTTGACCCATCTCACACAGGAGCTCCATAGATCTGAGCTGCTCCTTCACTCAGGGGGCATTCTGCTGGTCGTCCTCTTCCCTGCTACTCCCTCCAGCAGAGCCTGTACCCTTCCATTGCAGCACCACAGCTCAGCAAGATGTCCCACCACATCTCATTCAATCCCAAACCATCCCAGTTCTGTGAGTAGACATGGGACTCCTCCTGGCAGTGCATATTTGGGCCACAGCACCTCAGCTGACTTCTCACGGGGAAACCTGAGCTGTGATCCTGCCCAGAAGAACCATTGTACATCGAGCAGTTCGTGCTGGGCTGGGCTGTACGTACAGAGTGGCCTTCACCCCTGGGCTGTGCTGCACAGATGCCTTGGCCACAGGACAACCTCAGCAGCACATTGTCACACAGGAGCCTGCAGAAAGGTCCCAGTCTGTACCAGACATTCTGCCTCCCGCGTGGCCCTCCCTGTACCCGGCACTGCTGCAGGAAGTTCTCATGGAAACGTCCTGTCTGTTTGACTGTCGAGATGATGAATAGTGTTGTTTCCTTGTAAGAAAATCCTGGAGTGGTTTGAATGACCAAAAGAGGAGACTGTCTGCTATGGAGGGGGTCTGCATGGTTGTCTGCATGGTTTGCCGCATTTGGGTCGAAGGCCCATTCAATGCTACACCTCCTGGGGTTCTCACCATCGAAACAGACATGAGATTTGTGAGAAACACCAGCTCACGATTAGAATTTGATAGAGAACAAAGTCGCCGAAGCAAAGATAAAAAAATTACAAATTTATTATACGAAACAGTGCTGAATGTGGTGCGTCTCAAAGCAGAGGCACACCTCATCTTTCAGCTTTTAGGTATTTATACCCTATCCCGGCCGCCGGAGTTTCTGTCTCTCTTCTCGTTGGTTGAGAAGTTGGAGCTCACATTCTTCCCGACCGCCTGACCCGTTACAGGTTCAGTTCACACCTTTTCACCTTACAGGGCATACACACACCTCCCCTACGAAATCATTATCCTAAACACGCCTTTGATTAGTTGATTACGCTACAAGTTATTTCACGGTCTTTCTACCATCTACTGTCCAGTGTTAGTAATTACAAGCACTCTGGTGGTCGTTTACTTCCTCAGGTGGTCGTATCCTCCTCTTCATCAGCTGCCCTCTAGATGACCTTAGTCCACTCAGCGGTCTTCACAGCCCCCTCATCAGTTTTACTGTCCAGGCCTGGTTTCTTTGGCCTTATCGATACTCCCCTATCTTCTGGGTTCCTGTATTGAAGGCCACATGCCAGTCTGTTTCTCTTTACCTGGATAACGTTCTGTAAACAAGGATCCCTTGACAGACCCAGGGCAGTTCTAAGGATTAGTTGGGTGCCATTGATTAGATTCTACTATCACTAAGCCTCCTTTCTTAGTGCAGACACACTAACAAACATATATCCATTTGCTGAAGCAAAACTTAACCCGTTTCTCACAGTTCACCCCCTTTTCATTCATTACTTTTTTGCTGAAGCTCATAACCTTCTTCCCATTTATTTAATAATAACTGTAACCTCTCATTTTGTTCTTCCTTCTGGTGGTCCCTTTTCCTTAGGACCAGAATTCTCTGTGGTGTAACATCTTGATTCGAGCCCTTCGCATCTGGTAGACTGGTCACTTGCATTCCTTCTACCACACTAGAAATCCATCTCACTGCACAAGGAATAAAGCAAGGTATGAACAGCAGCCCAGTAGTAGCACATAACGAAATGAAGCCCACCTTTTTCCACCAAGATACTCCAAAAAAGTTATCCCACCAGTTGGCCTCTATCATAGACTTCCATTTTGCATTTTTGCACCAGGACACGTGCTAGTCTTCTGATGTTCGTTGCTAGATCTCTCACAGCTTGCCCGTTATCATCAATTTGAAGACAACATTCTGAAGTGTTAAACTTGCCACATACCCCCCCTTCTTCTGCTAGTAGGTAGCCTAATGCCAATCTATTCTGGTACATTGCAGTTCGCATCTGTGTTTGTTGGGCCGCTATTAATTCTAATGCTGAGGCGGTCTGATTGGTAATTACTTTGAGTACGGCTTGCAACCTAATTATTCTATCGAGCATATAAACAGGTGTTCGATATCCCCAGCTACCATCTTGTAGAGTCTGACATAAAGGGTCTTGACTTGCATATTCAAACTGCATCGGGAGACATTCAGGATCAATATTGACTGGAGATTGCTGATATCACCCCACGTGTAAGAAAAAAAATAGATAAAATATTAGAAAGAAGAAATAGTTTCTTATTTTTTAGTATTGTGATACTGTCACTTCTGAAATCCCGATCACTAACTGCATAAGAACCGAGGGATTCCTGAAAACTGCCCAGAGGCTTGGCTTGTTAGGGCGTTTTCCATGTTAATGAGCCAAGTTCCTGAACTGCAGATCCTGAAAGACTGAACAAGCATCTGGAGAAGTAACAGTGGGCAGCAAACCTCCAAGTTCCTGAGGGTGTCAGCAGGCCCCACCGAGGGCCATCACCAGAGAGACCCTGGAGGGAAGGAGCAGGCAAATTTCCATCCCTGGGGACTGGTGAAGCAGAAAGGCAGAAGCACTGGTTACAGGTAGAAAACCACACGTGGGGATGGCTCTGAAAACCTTGGATGCATTTAGTTGATCAAGAGAGCAAAGCCCTGACCCCTGTCCCCTGGGAAAGGGGATTCTTCCCTCATGGGAGTCTCAGGGCTTTTCCTGGGGCAGGGAGAGGTGGGGCTGTGCAAAGCGGGGTGCAGGACAGCAGTGGGACACCCCCCAGCCTCTGTGGAGGTGAGGAGGTAAGGACGCACTGGGGACTTAAGGAACTGCTGTCCTCTTGTGGGCCTCAGCGGCAGAGACAGCAGCCATAGCCAAGAGGACAAGGATGTCAGTTCTGTTGATGATGTTGTTCTTGGTTCTGACCCCATCAAGGCCCTTGGTTGTCCCCACCACAGGCTGTCCTCCGCTGTCCTGCGACTGTGCCTGCTTCCTTGCAGACTTCAACTCCCCCCCTGGTTCCTCACATCACTCTGACCCAGGATCTCCCACGCTTTACTGGTGTCTCCCTGTCCTCACTGGCTGTGTCTTCAAA
Organism: Numenius arquata; assembly: GCF_964106895.1. Taxonomy (NCBI): domain Eukaryota; kingdom Metazoa; phylum Chordata; class Aves; order Charadriiformes; family Scolopacidae; genus Numenius; species Numenius arquata. The sequence continues at coordinate 15,725 of NW_027415197.1, forward strand.
CACAAAGACTTCTGAGTAATTGCCGGTGCCTGTGAGGTTTCCACAACTGATCCAGCTTCTTCCAAGGCCCTGCTAATGCTCCCCCAGCTCCCAAGATGTCCTGGCCTCCAGACTTGCTTGAATCCTCACTCCATATCCCAGCACGGAACGGCACACGTACCTTCTGCTGCTGCCTCAAATTGAAGAATCAACCTGCTTCAATTCAACATGACCCCACCTCACCCATGGTATTTCAGATCTTTTCCTACCTCTAACACACCTATTGCTACCCATACATTGCTCTCTCTGCACTCCCCTGTGGTGCACAAACCCTTCCCTCTTCCCCAGCAGTGCTGGGCAGTCTTCAGGAACCACCTTTTCGAAGCAGAGGAGCCAGCAATTCCACTCTGCCATAACTCCAGCAAGCTGGGCAGGAGACCAGCTTGGCTGAAGAGGGAACGCCTCGTGAAGTTCAGGAGAAAAAGAAATGCTTCAGTCTCTGGAAGCAGGGTCAGGCTTCGCAGGAAGATTACAGAGCTGTGGTTCGTGTATGCAGGGAGAAGGCAGGAAAGGCCAAAGCTCAATTAGAGTTGAAACTGGCCAGTGTTGTCTCAGAAAACAAGAAGGGCTTTTTAAAGTATGCTAATAGCAAGGGGAGGTCAAAAGAAAGCATTGGACCAATACTTGTTGAAGATGGTCATCTGACTAATAGGGATGAAGAGAAAGCAGAGGCATGCCATGCTTTTTTGGCCTCGGTCTTTAATAATGCAGCTAGAGCTTGGGCTGCCCGGTCCCCTGAGTCGGAGGAGCTCGGCTGTGGGAACAGAGACTGTCCATTTGTGGACACTGAAATCATGAGGCACCAACTGGATCAGATTAATGTTCACAAGTCCACGGGGCCTGATGGGATTCACCCCAGAGCACTGAAGGAGCTGGTGAATGTGATGGCAGGACCCCTGTCGATCACCTACCAAATGTTTTGGGAGTCAGGAGAGGTCCCCCCTGACTGGGACGTAGCCATTGCTATTCCAATTTACACAGAGGGTGTGAGGGAAGACCCAGGGAGCTATAGACGTGTTAGTCTAAGCTCAGTTCCTGGAAAAATTTATGGAGAAAGTTATACTGGGTCCTATTGAAAGGCACTTAAAGAACAGTCAATATGGGTTCACAAAGGGAAAGCCCTGCCTAACTAATTTGATATCCTTCTATGATAAGGTCACCCCCCCATTGGATGAAGGGAAAGCAGTGGATGTAGATTTTCTGGATTTTAGTAAGGCTTTTGATACTGTCCCTCACAGCATCCTTCTAGACGAGCTTCTGGGTTGATCACTGGGTGAAGAAGCGGCTGAAGGGCAGAGCTCAAAGGGTTGCAGTGAATAGGGCTACCAGTGGTGCTCCTCAGGGTTCAATTCTAGGGCCGGTTCTATCCAATACGTTTATCAGCGATCTGGACGCAGGAGTTGAATGCACCGTGAGCAAGTCTGCTGATGATCCCAAACTGGGCGTTGCTATTGACCCTCTTGTGGGACAAGATGCCTTGCAGAGAGATCTAGAGAGATTGGAGCACTGGCCGATGATTGATGTGATGAAATTTAACACGTCCAAATGCCAGATCCTTCGCCTAGGACGGAGTATTGCCGGGCACAAGTATAAATTGGGAGAGGAGTGGCTGGAGAGCTGCCCTGCAGAAAGGGATCTGGGGTGCTGGTTGGCAGCAGGAGTCCCAGCAGGAGTCCCTGGGAGTCAGCAGGGAGCCCTGGCAGCCAAGAGGGCAAACCACACCCTGGGGGGACATCAAACACAGTAGAACCAGCCGGTCGAGAGAGGGGATTATCCCACTGCATTCAGTGTTGGTGTGGCCTCACCTTGAATAGCTTGTGCTGTTCAAGGCCCCACCATTTAAGAAGGATGTGAAGGTCTTTGAAAGCGTCCAGAGGAGGGCATTAAAGCTGGTGAAAGGGCTGGAAGGCACGATGAGGATCGGCTGAGGACTTTGGGCTTGTCTAGTTTGGGCAAAAGGAGGCAGAAGGATGACCTCCTTGTTCTCTACAGTCCCCTGAGGTGGGGAAGTGGAGAGGGAGGTGCTGGTCTCTTCTCCCTGGGAACCAGGGATAGGACGCGTGGGAATGGTTCAAAGCTGGAGCAGGGGAGGTTTAGAGTGGACATCCAGAAGCTTTCCTTTACCGAGAGGGTGGTCAAACACTGGAACAGGCTTCCCAGAGAGGTGGTTGATGCCCCAAGCCTGGCAGTGATTAAGAGGCATTTGGAAATGCCTTTAAATACAGACTTTAACTTTTGACCAGCCCTGAATTGGCTGGGCAGTTGGACTAGATGATTGATGTAGGTCCTTCCAATTGAAATATTCTATTCTATTCTATTCTATTCTATTTGATTCCCAAGTTGTCAGAACCCTTCGATCCTGCCCCACCACTTCATGTCTGAGCTTGCTCAAGTAACCCCTGACTTGCCCCACATCCACTGCTGGTTGTTCTCCTCCAGAGTCCTGCTTCAAGGAACACAGGCCTGGGAGACCTTATGGCTGAAGACAAAGAGGACAAAGAGGACCTCAGACACATCTGCACCTTCTCTGACAAAATTCAGCAGTAGCCACACCTGTAAAGAGGAAATGAAATGTCCCTGAGGAGAGCAAACCCTTCGGACCAGAGAGACGCAGGGCTGGACTGCGCGGCCCTGGCAGGAGAGGGCTTTGCTGCCTGTGGTGTCTCTGCAGCCCTGGAGGGCCTGTGGTGCAGGTGAAGCTGATCTCCAGGAAGGACAAGGTGCTCTTGAAAATGTCCTTGGCTACGGACAACCTGTGATCCAACACTGTGAAAACCATTGCTCTGCTCCTTGATTGCATCATCAAAGGGATGACTAAAGGATGCGGGAGCAGCACTGCCAGCATCTACTGGATGGAGAAGGGAAAGGACTTGATCCCCTGCGGTTGCTTTAATGTGATGATGTGGCTGCTCTGAATGGGGACGGTGTTCCTGCAAGTCCTGTGCTGTCCCTGCTGGCTGCGTGCTGCTGTGCTGGAGAGCCCTGGCACCTCAGGCAGCACCACAGGATGGAGTCAACCTCCAAATTGAGCAGCTGCCCTGAGTTAGGTGAGGCCTTGGAGGGGTGTCTCTGAGAAACCTGCCCTCACTGCCCCTGGAGAGCTGGTAAATGCAGCTGGTGGAGAAGAGAGAGGCTTAGCTCTCCTGATGGCAATGACTCCGTTCTCTCAGAGGAATAGCTCTATGGGCTGCCCTGGACACAATGAGCAGGATCAGCTTCATGGCCCTAAATGGGGACATCTGCTGTCACTTCAGCTGGCCAAAGGCATGCTCCACCAGCCTCCGAAATGATGAGCCCAGGTGATGCCCAGTCCTTCTGAATGTTTCCATCAGTTATCTGCAAGTGTCTTGGACCACCTCTGGCACCTCAAATGCCACCTGTGGTTTGCATGGGTACAGGAGGTAGAGGAGATTCCTCCCTTTCACTGCCTGGGTGTCCTGTCTCACAGTGACCTCAAGAAGAGGTCATTCTTGGACCTAACTCTGTCTCTGAGAGGGGAAATGCCACTGCTGGAAAGAAGTGTCTCTCCCCAGCGGAAGAAATAAACATCATTAATGACTTCAGTTGGTTTCAGAGTCAGTTGCCCTGGAGCCCCAGGGACATCTGTGAGGGAGCCCAGAGGGGCCAGAGGAAGCGATGCCTTGGGCTGTTGCTCTGCTGCTGAGCTGGGCCGGGCTCCTGGGATGGAGGGAGCTCCTGGCCATGGGGCAGCGCGGCAGAGAGACAGCTCTGCCCAGGAGCAGCTCCTCTGCCAAGCGCAGCAGGGCTGAGGGCACTGCCTGCAGGCACCGAGGGGAGACAAGAGATGTGAGAGAGAGGTAAAGGCAGGCTGGGGTGGTGAGTGAGAGCTCACCAGGGGGAGAAATCTTCCCAGGCTTTGACACGGTAAGTCTCTGGCTGCAGGGCAATGCAGCTGAGTTCCTGGAAGCGTCTCCTAGACCTGGCACATGCCACGACCGATAGGACCTGTCGGGAAGGTTCTGCTGGGTTTTCTGGTGTGGAGGAGGAGGACATGCTTCAGAGAAGGCCTTGGGCATCAGAAGCGTGAAGCCGCGTGTGCAAACAGGGCTGCCCAGGGCTGTCCATCAGAGCGGGGACCCTACACCCCAGGGCACTGTGTGCTGGGAAGGGATTCTGCTGCTGCCAGGGTCAGCTGTAGCCTGCCCGGGGAGTGTGGGGAGAAGCTGTGGGTGGAAGGAGTGACCACCACAACGGTAGGGTAGGGACGAGCAGGTGAGGGCACGGTGCCTCTGCTGTCAAGAGAGTGCTGCACGGGTCAGGGCTTCTCACAGGTTAAGCTCTTCCTCGTGACATTTCTAAGGGGACTTCTCAGGAAGCACATTCACTCAGCAGCATCTTCCCCTTTGCAGCCGCATCAGGTTTTGTGTGATCTGCTCTTTAGCCCCTGCACACGCAGAGATGCCCCTGGGAGGTGTTTGCAGGCAGAGGTGGGCGCCCAGCGGGTGGGATGGGGTTTGTGAGCACTGGCAGGAGTTGAGCTGGGGACAGGGAGACGGCTCCTGGCAGCAGAGACATGGGCAGGGAGTGAGAGGGAGCTGCTGCCAGAAAGGCTGGGGAAGGGGATGTGGGCACCTCCCTGCTGTCCCTGCAGCACAGACACCTTCCCCTGAGCAGCTCCTCCCTGGTCTCCTTTCCCAGCCCAGGCAGAGCCTCTGTCCTCAGGCCCATGGGGTCTTGGCTGCGCATCACCCCTGCGGCAGCCAGAGCCCAGGAAAGGGCAAACCCCTGATTTCCATCTTGTTTGTGTGTCCCTCCTCCCTTGGCCAGGAGCATTGTGGCATTTCACTGCCGTCCCCTCCTGCCTGTGCTGCCCTGGTTCTCACCATTGGCTTTCCTGAGTCAGTGCCGGGGGTGGGGGTCGGGGGCGGCAGATTCAGCTCCTGTTCAGACTCCCATCCTTTGGGTCCTGCTCTACAGACGTGTCTAGGGGAGAAACGTGCCCAAGTCTCCTCCAGGCCAGCTCAGGACATTCAGCTTTTTCCCTGGGGTGTCCTGTGGGGCTGCAGGGTGCCCTCCAGAATTATCTCTGTGCTGCCCAGGATGCCCATGGAGAAGACATCTGGGTGCTGAGGCCGTGGAAATGCTGCTGGGCAGCGTTAGATGGGCCACTGCAGTGATCCCTCTGTGTCCCAGTCTGGGAGGGGAGAGATGAGAAAGGGCGAGGAGTCTGTGAATCTGCTCTTTGAACCTGGATTCCTCTGCTCTCTGCAGCGTCCTCTTTCTTTTTAGGGGGACATCGGAGTGTGACCCTCCTCCAGGTCCAAGCTGCCAACACAGGGCAGCTGAGAACAGGACCGATGGGCAGAGCAGCTCTCCTCTCTCTGCACTACGGGACAGTCCCTTTGCTGCTCGGGACCCACAGGATTTCACTTGGAATGCATTAGAAATGTGAAGGATTTCAAGCATCCAAACCCACTCCTAAACGTGGCAGGTGAATCTAGAACACATTAAACAAAACAAAATCCCCTCAGCTCAGTTCTGCAGCTGGGAAAATTGCAGGGAACAGAGACAAAAAGTTCTTTGATGTCTCACAAGTACATTTAATTTGAGATCAACCTGTGGCACAGCCAGAAGGAGTCCTCAGTTTCCCATTCCGGAGTCCCTGCTCCCAATGGCACCCTCATCCAGCAAAAGCCAGGGCTCAAGTGAGGGAGCTGCAGAGAGGTCTTCCTGAAAAGAGAGAGCCTGAGTGGGGGGTTGCAATGAGACATGCAATCAGTTTTGCTCAGAGAAGTCAGGGTGAACTTTGTACTGCCTTTTCCTTCTCAACAGATAACCACAGCCAGTGGTAGCAAATGCCCAACAGCAGCTCCATCACCCAGTTCCTCCTCCTGGGATTCACAGACACACGGGAGCTGCAGCTCTTGCATTTCGGGCTCTTCCTGGGCATCTACCTGGCTGCCCTCCTGGGAAACGCACTCATCATCACCGCCATCGCCTGTGACCACCGCCTCCACACCCCCATGTACTTCTTCCTCCTCAACCTCTCCGTTCTTGACCTGGGCTCCATCTCCACCACTGTCCCTAAATCCATGGCCAATTCCCTGTGGGATACCAGGGCCATCTCCTACTGGGGATGTGCTGCACAGCTCTTCTTTTTTTTCTTTTGCATTGGTGCAGAGTTTTATCTTCTCACTGTCATGTCCTACGACCGCTACGTTGCCATCTGCCAACCCCTGCACTACAGGACCCTCCTGGGCAGCAGAGCTTGTGTCCACATGGCAGCAGCTGCCTGGGGCAGTGGGTTTCTCAATGCTCTCCTGCACACGGCCAATACATTTTCCCTACCCCTGTGCCAGGGAAATGTCCTGGACCAGTTCTTCTGTGAAATCCCCCAGATCCTCAAGCTCTGCTGCTCACACTCCTACCTCAGGGAAGTTGGGCTTCTTGTGGTCAGTGCCTGTTCAGGCTTAGGCTGTTTTCTTTTCATTGTGGTGTCCTATGTGCAGATCTTCAGGGCCGTGCTGAGGATCCCCTCTGAGCAGGGACGGCACAAAGCCTTTTCCACGTGCCTCCCTCACCTGGCCGTGGTCTCCCTGTTTCTCAGCACTGCAGTGTTTGCCCACCTGAAGCCCCCCTCCATCTCCTCCCAAGTTCTAGACCTGGTGGTGGCTGTTCTGTACTCGGTGGTGCCTCCAGCAGTGAACCCCCTCATCTACAGCATGAGGAACAAAGAGCTCAAAGGTGCAGTGTGGAAACTGATGACCAGATGATTTTCAGAAACAATAAGCTGTTTTCTTTTACAAATCACTGTTAATGTAACTCATTATATGTCAAGCTCATGTACTGTAGTTTATGTTAGTTTTAATTCTGTGTTTAGGCCTTTGTTTGGCTTTTGTTGGTTTTTTTTTTGCTTTACTTTGTATAATGTTTTCTACCAAAAAAACCAACTTGTTTTGCTGATTCGAATTATGTATTTTTCCAAATTTGTGAAATCTACATACTGTATAAATGAGGACCTGCTCTCTCTGTGGATTAAAATAAAATATAAAACCATCCAGCGACCTGTTGCCCGAAATCCTTCCTCTCAGGCTTTCTCTGGAGCTGCAGGGCAATGCCTGTGAGCAGAGGTGGAGGGGAAAGAGTCCGAGCACAGCAGCTCTGTCAGCGAGCACCAACCTTGGTCTTTTCCAGCTTGTGCTCTTTCACTCCCACGCTCTCCTTCTGAGCCCTTGCCTTGCTATGGAGCCCGAGTGCTCTGGCAGCTCATCCTCCTGCTGTGGGGCAGCCCTGGACCACAGGTCGGGACAGGCACTGGGCAATTCCCTTCCAGAGCTGAACTCCCTAACTAGCACCAGCCACACAAACCAAAAAATAAAGAAACCAAACACCAAAAACGAAACCGAAACCACACAAAACAAACACCCACAACCACACAGCACACCCACCCACAAACAGGCACAACCCAAGAATCTCGGGCACTAGAGCATGCCCTGAAGTGCCATGGCTACACGTTCCTTAAATACCTCCAGGGATGGTGACTCCACCACCTCCCTGGGCAGGCTGTTCCAGGGCCTGACCACTCTCTCACTCAAGTAATTCTTCCTAATATCTAATCTAAACCTCCCCTGCTCCAACTTCAGACCATTTCCTCTGGTCCTGTCATTATTCCCTTGGGAGAAGAGGCCAACACCCACCTCTCTACACCCTCCTTTCAGGGAGTTGTAGAGGGCAATGAGGTCTCCCCTCAGCCTCCTCTTCTCCAAACTAAACATGCCCAGTTCCCTCAGCCTCTGCTCGTATGACTTGTTCTCCAGACCCCTCACCAGCTTGGTGGCTCTCCTCTGGACACGCTCCAGCAGCTCCATGTCCTTCCTGTAGTGAGGGGCCCAGAACTGAACACAGCACTCGAGGTGAGGCCTCACCAGTGCCCAGTCCAGAGGCACCATCACTGCCCTCCTCCTGCTGGCCACGCTGTTCCTGATACAGGCCAGGATGCCGTTGGCCTTCTTGGCCACCTGGGCACACTGCTGGCTCATGTTAAGCTGGTTGTCCACCATCATCCCCAGGTCCTTTTCTGCTGGCAGCTTTCCAGCCACTCTTCCCATAGCTTGTAGCGTTGCCTGGGGTTGTTGTGACCAAAATGCAGGACCCATCACTTGGCCTTATTAAACCTCATTCCATGGGCCTTGACCCAATGATCCAACCTGTCCAGGTCCCTCTGTAGAGCCTGCCGACCCTCAAGCAGATCAACACTCCCACCTGGTTTGATGTCATCTGCAAACTTACTGACGGTGCACTCAATCCCCTTATCCAGATCATCAATAAAGATATTAAACAAGACTGGCCCCAAAACTGAGCCCTGAGGGACACCACTGGTGACCGGCCGCCAACTGCATTTCACCCCATTAATCACAACTCTCTGGGCACGGCCATCCAGCCAGGTTTTACCCAGTAAAAAGTACACTTGTCTATGCCATGATTCGCCAGCTTCTCCAGGAGAACGCTGTGGGGGACTCACCAAAGTCCAGGTAGACAACGTCCACAGCCTTCCCCGCATGGAGAAGGCGGGTCCCATGGTCATAGAAAGAGATCAAGTTGGTTAAGCAGGTCCTCCCTTTCATAAACCCATGCTGGCTGGCCCTGATCCCTCGGCTGCCCTGCACTTGCCGTGAGAGCTCACTCAAGATGATCCTCTCCATGATCTTTCCCGGTACTGAGGTCAGGCTGACAGGCCTAGAGATTCCCGGATCCTCCTTCCGGCCCTTCTTGTAGATGGGTGTCACATTGGCCACCCTCCAGTCATCTGGTACCTCTCCTGTTGACCAGGATTGTTGATAGATAATGGAGAGAGGCTTGGTGAGCTCTCCCGCCAGCTCCCTGAGTACCCTTGGGTTAATTCCATCAGGCCCCATAGACTTACGCGTGTCCAGGTGCATAGGCAAATCATTAACTACTTCCTCCTGCATTACGGGGGGGTTGTTCTGCTCTCCATCCTTATCTTCCAGCCCAGGAGGCTGTACACCCTGGTGGTAGCTGGTCTGACTATTGAAGACAGAGGCAAAGAAGGCATTAAGTATCTCAGCCTTCTCCTCGTCCTTGGTCGCAATGTTTCCCCCCTCATCCAGGAAGGGATGGAGATTCTCCCTGATTCTCTTTTTGTTGACGTATTTACAAAAACTTTTTTTGTTGTCCCTTATATTAATGGCCAGGTTGAGTTCCAGCTGGGCTTTTGCCTTCCTAATTTTTTCTCTGTGTAACCTAACAAGATCTCTGTACTCCTCCTGAGTTGCCTGTCCCTTCATCCAAAGGTGGTAAACCTTCCTTTTTTCCCCTAAGTCCCATCAAAAGCTCTTTGTTCATCCAGGCTGGCCATTTTCCCCACTCTTTAATTTTGCGCTTCATGGTGACAGCCTGCTCCTGGGCTTTTAGGATTTCCTTCTTGAAGAGCATCCAGCCCTCCTGGACCCCTTTGCCCTGCAGGATTCTCTCCCAAGGGACCCTCCCAACCAGGGTTCTGAACAGGCTAAAGTCCGCCCTCCGGAAGTCCAAGGCGGAGGTTTTGCTCACCCCCTTCCTTACCTCACTAAGAATTGAAAACTTGACCATTTCATGATTGCTAAGACCAAGACGTCCTCCGACCTCCACATCTCCCACTAGTCCTTCTTTGTTTGTGAAAAGTAGGTCTAGTGAGGCGCCTCCCCTGGTAGGCTCTCCTACCAGTTGTGTCAGGAAGTTATCTTCCATACACTCAAGGAACCTCCTAGACTGCCTGCTCTCTGATGGATTGTATTGCCGGCAGATATCCAGTAGGTTGAAGTCCCCAACCAGAACAAGGGCTGGCAATTGCGAGACTTCAGCCAGACGCTTACAGAACACTTCATCAACCTGCTCATCCTGGTTGGGTGGTCTATAACAGACTCCCAGCACAAAATCCCCCTTGTTAGCCTTCCCCTTCATCCTTACCCATAAACACTCAACTTCATCGTCACTGGAATCAAGCTCTATACAGTCAAACACTCCCGAATGTACAGAGCCACATCCCCGTCTCTCCTTCCTTGCCTATTCCTTCTGAGGAGCTTATAGCCACTCATCGCAACATTCCAGTCGTGACCGTCGTCCCACCGCGTTTCTGTGATGGCAACTACGTCATAGCTGTCCTGCTGCACAATGGCTTCCAGCTCATCCTGTTTGTTGCCCATCCTACGTGCATTAGCGTAGATGCACTTGAGCTGGGCTCCCCATTTCACCCCCATCCTTGCCCCTTTACCCCCAGGCTCATTACCAGTGGGCCCGGTTTTATCCCCTTCCCCCTTCACTTCTAGTTTAAAGCTCTGTCCATGAGCTTTGTTAACTCCTGGCCTAGTACCCTTTTCCCCTTTCGGGAGAGGGTTTTCCCATTGTTCGCAATCAGAAATTTCTAAACGTCTATCCCTTTGCTCAAATGAAATGGCAGAGCGAGAGTCCTCACTAGTCCAGCATCCTTCAAGCCCTGGCGTGCTTCCCTTGGGTTTAATCCTGACAGGCCCAGTTATTTCCCCTTCCGCCCTCATATCAAATTTAAAGCCCTGTCAATGAGCCCTGCTAACTCCTGCCCCAAAATTCTTTTCCCCCTCTGGGATAGGTGCATCCCACCTGCCACCAGCAGGTGCTGATGTTCATCCTGAGTCAGGGTGCCTCTAGCAAGAGCATCATTGTAGAAGCTGCAGGACGCTACAGATAAGAAGACAGTACTGGTGTAATGGAGTTGCTAATCAAAGTAGAAAGCACTGGGATACCATCTCAGAAACAGCAAAGGTGGGAGCAAAGTGAGGAAAGGCAGCGCCAGTGGGGAAATGGTGAAAAGGGGTTGACTTTTTGCAAGGGAGAGGATGAAGTTGGTTAAAGAGTGGGACTTGAGACGTGGGAAAATAGTGCAATGGGAATGAATGGTTAAGCAAAGGAAATGATCTGGGCTGTTTGGAGATACCTGTCAAGTAGCCCTGCATCTGAGCAACCCTGCCTGGAGCAGGACAAGAAACATGCAGCTGGTCTGACTGTACCAACATCTGACTGACTTCCATGGACACAGGAAACCCGAGAGCTTTCCCTGCTGTCACCACTTCCTCACTGAGGCTTGATTTACCCTTGGAAAGTCCGCGCTGACTGCTTTTGGACACATTGTCCTCTTTCCGGTGCCCAGAAATGTCACCCAAGGGGACTCTCATTGATGGCACACTAATCACCCCAGGGAGCTTGTACAGCCTGTGGGTCCCTGGGCTGGGCCTCTTTCAAAGGTGGGGGCAACATTGGCTTGTCCTCACCCACAAGAGAGCTCTGCCAAGCCTGTCACCTTCCAGAGGTGATATTCCAAAGAAATCTCAGTCTTCCCTTGTGACTTCACTACAACTATTTTGTCTGTTATATGGTGTATTTTGTTTCTCTAATCTTTCCTATACTTACACTTGTCCTGATACAATGGTCATTTGCAAAGTCATCTTTTCAGATGCAGACTGTCTAGGAAAAGGCCCTCTCCATCATTCTCCAGTTTTCTCCTCCCTTTACTCTTTGTTCATCCAGGTACCTCTCACCTCTGCTGCTCTTTCACCCTCAGGGAGTAAAACCTTGCCTGTCTCTCAGTAGTCTCATTGTCTCCTCAGCCAGCTCTTTCATTATGTTTATATCTAACTTTGTGTATCTACCTACCTCAACTATTTCTCCTAAGATTATCCCTTGTAGAAAGGCAACCTCATTAGAGGCAGTTTGTACTTTGCGTATGATTACACAGTGTTTTCTTGTTTATGAAAACTGACTGTGCTTTACTTTTCTTTTCTGAAGAACAGGCAGAATTCCCCTGTGGCTGTGAGCAGCCAGGTCTCTGAGGAGAGCAGGTGGGAGATGGTGCAATGGAGCTGTCACATCCAGACTGGAGTGGAGAAGTCTGATGCAAGGAACAGTGATGTCAGTCCCAGGTGGGCGAGGTCAGACCTGGTGGGGTTGGGGAGGTGAGGAGCAAAGCTGTCCATACAGGGATGGACATCACGGGACTGCTTTTCCTGACCTGGCCAGACCTCCTGAGGAGACACTCGGCCTCAGTATCCCTTGGAGAATGCTTCCATCACCTCCTCTGTAAACTGAACACTCATAAAATACATCCTTTACAATCAAGAAAGCATTTTCATTAGATGCACTTTGAAAAAATTGTCATTAACTACACCACAAAACCTCCCCAAGTAGCTGTACAAGTCTTGAAGGAAATTGCAAAGAGATAAATTCCTTGTTAAGGCTTTCTGTTTCCAAGGAGCCCCATGGGGTATTTGCTGCTGAGTCCATGAGCCTCAGATACTGAGAGAAGATTGAAGAAAGTGCTCAAGAAATCAGAAGCACAACCCAAACTTCCTGGAAGCCTTAAGGAGCCCCACTGAGGGCAGTTACTGACAAAGGCTCCCTGGGGACTCGTTAGAGCAGATAATTGGAGGCTGTGATTGCAGGTAGGCAAAGGCAGAGTGCAGGTGGCTGTAATGCTGAGGAAAGCCTGGCTTTGTCTGAGGAAGCAGAAAGGCCAAGCCCTCACCCCCAGGCCCTGGCAAGGCAGATCCTGCCCCTCACTTGTGGCTCAGGGCTCTTCCTGGGGGCAGTGGGATGTGGGGGTGAGCAGTGCCCAGGGCAGGAAAATTCTGTGACACCTCCTGGCCTCCCAAAGAAGGGGCGAGGATGAAACAAAGTCCCAAGATTCAAAAGAATCGTAGACTCATAGAATCATTTAGGATGGGAAGGACCTTTACGGTCATTGAGTCCCTCACGCTCCCATGTCCACACCTAAACTACATCCCTATGTGCCCCATCTACACATCTTATAAACACCTCCAGGGATGGTGTCTCAGCCACTTCCCTGGGCAGCCTGTTCCAGCACTTGACAAACTCTTCAGTGAAGACATTTTTTCTAATATGCAATCTATATCTCCCCTCGTGTAACTTGCAGCCATTTCCTCGTGTCCTAACACTACTTACTTGGGAAGGGAGACTAACACCAACCTCGTTATAACCTCCTTTCAGTAGTTGTAGAGAGTGACAAGGTGCTCAGCCTCCTTTTCTCCAGACTGAACAACCCCAGTTCCCTCAGCCGCTCCTCACAAGACTTGTTCTCCAGACCCCTCACCAGCTTTGTTGATCTTTGGGAATGCTCCAGGACCTCCACGTCTTTCTCGTAGTGAGGAGCCCAAACCTGGACATAGCACTCAAGATGGGGCCTCACCAGTTCTGAGCACAGGAGAGACAATCACTTCCCTAGTCCTGCTGGCCACACTGTTCCTGATACAGGCAGGGATGCTGTTGGCCTCCTTGGCCACCTTGGCACACTGCTGGCTCATATCCAGCCGGCTGTCGACAAACACCCCCAGGTCCTTTTCCGTGGGGCAGCTCCAGCCACTCTTCCTGCCTCTTGTGGCGTCCATGGGGTTGCTGTGACCCAAGTGCAGGACTTGGGACTTGGCCTTGTTGAACCTCATACCATTGGCCTCAGCCCATAGATCCAGCCTGTCCAGATCCTTCTGTACAGACAGCCTAACCTCCAGCAGATCAACGCTCCCACCCAACTTGGTGTCATCTGCAACCTTACTGAGGGTGCAGTTGATCCTTTTATCCATATCACTGATAAGGATATTAAAGTGAACTGGCCCCAGTACCAAGCCCTGGGGAACACCACTCGTGACAAGCCACCAACTGGATTGAACTCCATTCACCACCACTCTCTGGGCCACACCCTCCAGCCAGGTTTTTTCCCAGCAAAGCATACACCTATCCAAGCCATAAGCACCAGTTCCTTCAGGAGAATGCTGTGGGGGATGGTGTCAAAGGCCTTACTAAAATCCAGGTAGACAACATCCACAGCCTTTCCCTCATCCACCAAGCGGGTTTCCTTGTCATAGAAGGAGATCAGGTTTGTCAAGCAGGACCTGCCTTTCACAAACCCATGCTGACTGGGCCTGGTTGTCCTTTCCATGCAGCTTGATGGCACTCAGGATGGTCTTCTCCATAACATTCCCAGGCACTGAGGTCAGACTGACAGGCCTGGAGTTCCCCGGATCTTCCTTGTTGCTCTTCTTGTAGATGGGCACCACATTTGCTTACCTCTGGTCAACTGGGACCTCCCCGTTCAGCCAGGACTGCTGATACATGATGGATAGTGACTCAGTGAGCACTTCCACCAGCTCCCACACTACCCTTGGGTGGATCCCATCCAGAGCCATACACTCGTGTGCCTCTAAGGGCTGTAGCTGGTCACTAACTGTTTCCCCTTGGATTATGGAGGTTTCACTCCGCTCCCCTTACCTGCCTTGCAGCCCAGGGGTCTGGGTACCTGGAGGACAACTGGTCTTACTGAGGCCAAGAAGGCATTAAGTACCTCAGCCTTTTCTCATCCTTGGGCACCATGTTTCCCCCTGCATCCAATAAAGGATGGAGATTGTCCTTAGCCCTCTTTTAGTTCCTAATGTATTTATAGAAACTTTTTAATTGTCTTTTAAGGCAATATCCAGGTTAAGTTCCAGTTGGGTTTTGGCCATTCTACTTTTCTCCCTGCATAACCTTACGACATCCTTGTAGTCCTCTGGAGTTACTCGCCCCTTCTTCCAAAGGTCATAAATTCTGGTTTTTTTCCTGAGTTCCAGACAAAGCTCTCTGTTTGGCCAGGCCAGTCTTCTTCCCTGCCGGTTCGTCTTTTGGCACGTGGTGATGGCCTGCTCCTGTGCCTTTAAGATTTCCTTTCTGAAGAATTGCCATCCTTCCTGGGCCTCTTTTGCACGTCAAGAGAGCCATCCAAGGACAACCAGGTCTTTAAACATACCAAATCTGCCCTCCAGAAGTCAAAGGGAGAGGTTTTTCTAACCCCCCTCCTTATTTCTCCGAGAAATAAAAACTCTATCATTTCATGATTGCTGCCTCCAAGACGGCTGCCAACCACCAGGTCACTCACAAGTCCTTCTCTACTGGAAAACAACAGGTCCAGTGGGGCGCCTTTCCTACCTAGTTGGATCACTCATCAGGTGTGTCAGGAAGGCCTCTTCCACACACTCCAGGAACCTGCAAGACTGTTTTCTCTCTGCTCTATTGTCTTTACAGCCAACATTTGGCACGTTGAAGTCATCCACGAGAACAAGGGCCAGCGATTGTGAGACTTCTCCCAGCTGCTGACAGACTATTTAGTCTGCCTCTCGATCCTGGTTGGGTGGTCTATAACAGACTCCCACCGTGATACCTGCCTTGTTGGCCTTTCCCCTCATTCTTACCCATAAACACTCAACCTTTTCATCACCATTGTCAAGCTCTAGACAGTTAAAACACTCCCTAACATCCAGGGACACCCCACCACCTCTCCTTCCTTGCCTGTCCCTTCTGTAGGGTTTATAGCCATCCCTTGCAGCACCCCAGTCGTGCGAGTCATCCCACCACGTTTCCGTTATGGCGACGATGTTGTAGTCTTCCATCTGCATAAGAGCTTCCAACTCCTGTTTGTTGCCCCGATGCTGTGGGCGTTAGTGTAGATGCACTTCAGTTGGGCTATTGATCCCGCTACTTTTCTTGGAGGGAGAAGCCCTAATTCCTGCAGGAGAGTTTTCAAGCACTTCCGTGATTTCTAACATTTCAACAACCCTGTGGAGCCATGGGCTTGCTTTTCTTTCATAATAAACAATCCCAGGCAGTGCTACAGGCTTGGGGAAGAGTGGCTGGAAAGCTGCCCAGCAGAAAAGGACCTGGGGATGTTGGTGGACAGCCAACTTAACATGAGCCAGCAGTGTGCCCAGGTGGCCAAGAAGGCCAACGGCATCCTGGCCTGTATCAGGAATAGTGTGGCCAGCAGGAGTGGTGAAGTGATGGTGCCTCTGTACTGGGCACTGGTGAGGCCTCACCTCGAGTGCTGTGTTCAGTTCTGGGCCCCTCACTACAGGAAGGACATTGAGCTGCTGGAGCGTGTCCAGAGGAGAGCCACCAAGCTGGTGAGGGGTCTGGAGAACAAGTCATACGAGCAGAGGCTGAGGGAACTGGGCATGTTTAGTTTGGAGAAGAGGAGGCTGAGGGGAGACCTCATTGCCCTCTACAACTCCCTGAAAGGAGGGTGTAGAGAGGTGGGTGTTGGCCTCTTCTCCCAAGGGAATAATGGCAGGAGCAGAGGACATGGTCTGAAGTTGGGGCAGGGGAGGTTTAGGTTAGATATTAGGAAGAATTACTTGAGTGAGAGAGTGGTCAGGCACTGGAACAGCCTGCCCAGGGAGGTGGTGGAGTCACCATCCCTGGAGGAATTTAAGAAACATGTAGATGTGGCACTTCAAGGCATGCTTCAGGGGCTGAGATTGTAAGGGGTTTATTTCCGTGTGCGTGTATGGTTGGACTCGGTGATCTCAGAGGTCCTTTCCAACCATGATGATTGTGTGATTCTTTGCATGGGGACGGGGTTCCTGTGCTGTCCATGGCAGGTGCAGGCAGTTGTGCTGCAGAGCCCTGGCACCTCCCACAGCACCACAGGCCTGAATTGGTGACTGAAATTAAGATTCAGCTGCACTGAATTAGGTGAGACAATGAAGGGATGCACAGGAGACAACTGCCAGACAGAGAGAGACTCAGCTGTCCCTGTGCCACACGACCCCACGAGGTCAGCTGAATCCCTCTCTGGGCTGCCCTGGACATCAGGACAGTTACAGGTTCACTTCTCCTACAGGTGGGCACCTTGTGTCGTTTAAGTTTGGCAAAGGAATTTCCCACCCTCAATCAATCCCTTCCCTCAGCAATGGCAGATGAGATCATTCCCTGTCCCTGTCTGGGTGTCCTCTCTGAAGATGGGACAATGATCAGGTGACCCATGGGCCTCCCTCTTTTTGTAATGGGAGAAATGACAGTGCAGGAAAGAAGTGTCTGTCCCCAGCTGAGAGACTGAAAACAAGTGATTGCCTCAGCCTGTTTCACAGCAGGTTCCCCTGGAGCCCCAGGGACACCTCAAGGAATTCCAGAGGGGCCAGAGGAAGCGCTGCCTTGGGCTGTTGCTCTGCTGCTGAGCTGGGCCGGGCTCCTGGGATGGAGGGAGCTCCTGGCCACGGGGCAGCGCGGCAGAGAGACAGCTCTGCCCAGGAGCAGCTCCTCTGCCAAGCGCAGCAGGGCTGAGGGCACTGCCTGCAGGCACCGAGGGGAGTGAGGTACAGAGAGGATAGAGGCAGTCTGGGGAGTGGGGGGACGGTTCTGAGCTTGTTCATGGAGAAATCTTCACATCTTTTGACACAGTAAGTCTCTGGCTGTAGGGACATTAAGATGACTATCTTGGAGAGGTGTTCTAGAGCTGACACATTACATGACTGATAGGACCTCTCAGGATGGCTCTCCTGGTTTCTTTGGTGTGGAGAAGGAGGATGTGCTCCAGAGCAGGGCTTCAATGCCACACCATCACGGGGACAAGGATTGAAGGCTGCCTTCTGCCGGGGACAGCCGAGAGGGTGTGAAGCTGGGAGTGCATCCAGGGGTGCCCAGGGCTGTCCTGCAGAGCAGGGTCCCTGCACCCCAGGGGTCTGTGTGCCAGGACAGGGACTTTGCTGCCTGCCAGGGTCAGCTCTCAGCCTGCCCGGGGAGCTCCCCATGGAGCATCTGTGGGGAGAAGCTGGAGTGGAAGGAGTGACCCCTGTCAGTAAAAGATCCTACTTCATTCACGAGGGCTATCAGGGATGTCCTACTGCGTGGGACAGGGCTGCTGAGAGCTCCAGATCACCCCCAGGACATTGGCAGAGGCAGCATTTCAAGAGGAAGGGCAAGGCAGGGGCTCCATTAAAGACGAAGACTTTTCATTTTTCTGTGCTGTCAGCTTTCTCCCAAGGGAAAAGGGAAAGGAGCTCTCACTGAACTGAGGGATCAGATCTGCCAGAAACCTCATACCGTGCCTTCCCCCACTCCTCTCCCTACAGACAGCAGCAGCATCACCTTTGCCTGCAGCATCAGGCTTTACCTCATCTACTGCTCAGGAGCCACAAACAGGGAGATGTCCCTGGGCAGTGCCCTGCTGCCAGGAGGGGTCTGCAGGGCAGAGCTGAGCACAGGGTGGGTGGGGGTCTCTGGGAGCAGTGACAGGGAGAGACCTGGGGACAGAGAGACAGCTCCCAGCAGGGACAGCCCCAGGCAGCAGAGAGCCAGGCCGCCCCTCTGCATCCCTCTCTGCTCAGCTGCACAGGGAAAGGGACAACAGACGGGAGAAATGGACTTGGAACCTGGACTCTCCCACACTCACAAAAGGCCGTTTTCTTCCTCAAGGACGGTGTCAGGGAGACCATTCTCCCACGGAGAGAGGTGTAAGCACAGGACACCTGGGTGGTGACCAGCAGGTACTGGTGTGCAGAGCAGCTCTCCTGGCTCTGCCCCAGGGCACAGAGAGCCTTTTTGTCGCCCAGGGATCAGCAGTGTCCAGGCTAAAGACAACGGGAAGGAGAGGGATATCCGCCCCTGCAAAGGACGTGCCCTCACTCAGCAGCACACACCTGAGCTCACAGTCAATTTGGCGGGATTTTTTTTGGAAAACAGCACAGGACAGGGTCAAAGAAGTCGGTCATAACTTGTCAATGTCTTCTTCTCTTTCAACAGTCCCCCATGTGTAGGGTGAACAAATGCCCAACAGCAGCTCCATCACCCAGTTCCTCCTCCTGGCATTCGCAGACACACGGGAGCTGCAGCTCTTGCACTTCGGGCTCTTCCTGGGCATCTACCTGGCTGCCCTCCTGGGAAACGGCCTCATCATCACTGCCATAGCCTGTGACCACCGCCTCCACACCCCCATGTACTTCTTCCTCCTCAACCTCTCCGTTCTTGACCTGGGATCCATCTCCACCACTGTCCCCAAAGCCATGGCCAATTCTCTCTGGGACACTAGGGCCATCTCCTACCGGGGGTGTGCTGCACAGCTATTTCTGTTTGTCTTCTTGATGTCAGCAGAGTTTTATCTTCTCACTGTCATGGCCTACGACCGCTACGTTGCCATCTGCCAACCCCTGCACTACGGGACCCTCCTGGGCAGCAGAGCTTGTGTCCACATAGCAGCAGCTGCCTGGGGCAGTGGGTTTCTCAATGCTCTCCTGCACACGGCCAATACATTTTCCCTACCCCTCTGCCAGGGCAATGTCCTGGACCAGTTCTTCTGTGAAATCCCCCAGATCCTCAAGCTCTCCTGCTCACACTCCTACCTCAGGGAAGTTGGGCTTCTTGTGGTCAGTGTCTGTTTATCATTTGGTTGTTTTGTGTTCATTGTGGTGTCCTATGTGCAGATCTTCAGGGCCGTGCTGAGGATCCCCTCTGAGCAGGGACGGCACAAAGCCTTTTCCACATGCCTCCCTCACCTGGCCGTGGTCTCCCTGTTTATCAGCACTTCATTTTTTGCCCACCTGAAGCCCCCCTCCATCTCCTCCCAAGTTCTAGACCTGGTGGTGGCTGTTCTGTACTCAGTGGTGCCTCCAGCAGTGAACCCCCTCATCTACAGCATGAGGAACCAGGAGCTCAAAGGTGCAGTGTGGAAACTGATGACCAGATGATTTTCTGAAACAATAAGCTGTTTTCTTCTACAAATCACTGTTAACGTAACTCATTATATGTCAAGCTCATGTACTGTAGTTTATGTTAGTTTTAATTCTGTGTTTAGGCCTTTGTTTGGTTTTTGTTGTTGTTTTTTTCTTTTTTGCTTTACTTTGTATAATGTTTTCTACCAAAAAAACCAACTTGTTTTGCTGTTTCGAATTATGCATTTTTCCAAATTTGTGAAATCTACATACTGTATAAATGAGGACCTGCTCTCTCTGTGTATTAAAATAAAATATAGAACCATCCAGCAACCTGTTGCCCGAAATCCTTCTTCTCAGGCTTTCACTGGAGCTGCAGGGCAATGCCTGTGAGCAGAGGTGGAGGGGAAAGAGTCCGAGCACAGCAGCTCTGTCAGCGAGCACCAACCTTGGTCTTTTCCAATTTGTTCTCTTTCCACACCCACACTCTCCTTCTGAGCCCTTGCCTTGCTATGGAGCCCGAGTGCTCTGGCAGCTCATCCTCCTGCTGTGTGGCAGCCCTGGACCACAGGCCAGGACAGGCACTGGGCAATTCCCTTCCAGAGCTGAACTCCCTAACAGCACCTCCATCATATCAGAGACTCCTCAGGGCAGGGCATGAAGTCATAGTTCTTTTTATAAAGTTGGCATTTCCTTTTCCCAGGAAAGTGCCCCACAGTTGAAAACACAAGTGCAGAGCTTAACTGTGTGAGTGTGCAAGGCGTGGGCACACAACAGAGTCCTTGCACAGCCAGGCATCCTAGGAAAGACAGGAAGGACCAGCAGGGCAGGTTCTCCTCTGGTCCTGTGAGTGCTGGACACCCCAAGGAAGCTTCCCCAGGATAATTGTCACACACCCTGCCAGTAACAACCACCATTTCTGGCTCTGGCCTCTTATCCCAGCTTGGGGAGGCTGGTTGTCCCTCTAAAGAATCATAGAGTTTTCTAGATTGGATGGGACCTTTCGGATCATCGAGTCCAAGCATAAACCTAACCCTGACAAAAACCATCACTAAACCATGTCATTAAGCACCACGTCTTTTAAATACTTCCAGGGATGACAATTCCACCACTTCCCTGGGCAGCCTGTTCCAGTGCTTGATAACCCTTTCAGTGCAGAAAGTTTTCCTGATATCCAATCTGAACCTCCCCTGGTGTCACTTGAGGCCATTTCCTCTTGTCCTGAAGAATTCCATGTTTGTATTGGACAGCTGAGATGTCCGCATGTACGTCGTGTGTGCGTGGTGAGATTAACTCCAGTGAGTACAAAGAGCATCAGAAGTTCCTGGGAGTTCCTCAAAGGTCTGTGGGACAGTTAGTTTCTTGAGATCCGTTCATTTTGAGGGTAACATCCTGGGAAAGCCGCTGGATGCAGCACAGGGATGGGCTTCCTTGGACCGAGGTCCCTGTGTCCATTCCTCAGCTGTGGGGCATCTCAGAGAGGTGCAGAGCAGGAGACAGCCCGCAGGGCCGAGGGGCTGCAGCCTCTGGGGGTGGCCACCGGAGGCCAGGGAGTCTGCTGCAGGGCCTCTGCCTGTGCCAGGGAAGGACTCGTGTCTCTGAACAGCCCTGTCAGAGCCCTGACATTGCTGTGTGTGACGCCAGAACAGCCCCCACCATCCCAAGGAGATTTCTCTCACTTGCTCTCTCTCACCTCCCCTGTGCCCCCCGGGGGAGTGGAGACTCGCCTGGCTCTGAGGGGATGCGGATCAGGAGGGAGCCCGGTGGAGGCAGGACAGCCCTGCTTTTGGTCAGCAAAGAGAAGAAGATAACAGGAACCGTTGCAGGTCTTTGCTTCTTCAAAGGGCCATCATGTCCAATGAGTGACCTTTGCCTCATTGCCTGTGAAATGCATATTAAAGTTGACCCCCCTGCATACGCTAATGAGGATTATAGACATCATGTGAAACATATATGACCGTAGCACTCGTCTCTGCACCCAAATCATACAACCTGGGGGAGGGAAACCTCATAATTTTGGAAAGAAAAAGACGGAGAAAATGACTGCTAAACTGGGAGAGAAGAACCTCGACACCTGAGGGACCGGTCGAGGGGCTGCGTTCTCTCCCTCCACCCCAGGCAGGGACGCCTTCCTGGGTCAGCGCTGCGCCTTTCACCCTCTGGTGAATGTTACCCTGAGCTGTTGTATTATTACTATTTTTACCAGCAATATTAACCTCAATTAGTAGCGCTATTGTAGTTAGTGAATTTATCAACGCCAATCTCAAATCTGTTCTGAGGTTCTCAATAAAATAAATCATTTTGATTGATTGTGAATCTGACTCACTGCAAGTCCTTTGCTGGGACTCTGACAGACAAATCAGTGAAGGTCCTGGGACCCTGACAGACAAAACTAAAACTACATTCCTTTTGACACGACAGGCACGAACAGGACAACCAGGCGATCAGGCCCAGTCAGCATGGGCTTGTGAAAGGCAGGTCCTGCTTGACAAACCTGATCTCCTTCTATAAAGAGGTGACCCACTTGGTGGATGAGGGAAAGGCTGTGGATGTTGTTTCCCTGGACTTTAGTGAAGCCTTTGACAACATTTCCCACAGCATTCTCCTGGAGAAATGGCTGCCCATGGCTTGGATGGGAGCAAGCCAAATTACTCTTTGCTTGGTAAAAAACTGGCTGGGGGCTGGGCCCAGAGAGTGGTGGTAAATGGAGTTCAATCCAGTTGGCAGCCAATCACCAGTGGTGTTCCCCAGGGCTCAGTATCAGGGCCTGTTCTCTTTCATAACTTTATCAATGATCTGGACGAGGTGATTGAGTGAACCCTCAGTAAGTTCACAGAAGACACCAAGTTAGGTGGGAGTGTTGATCTGCTGGAGGGTAAGAAGGCTCTACAGAGTGATCTGGACAGTATGGACGGATGGATGTGCCTAGGCCAACGGTGTGAAGTTCAACAAGGCCAAGTGCCAGGTCCTGCACTTGGGTCACACCAACCCCATGAGCTCTACAGGCTGGGAGAAGAGTGGCTGGAGCTGCCCGGCAGAAAAGGACCTGGGGATGTTGGTCAACTGTCAGCTGAATATGAGCCAGCAGCATGTCCAGGTGGCCAAGAAGGCCAACAGCATCCTGGCCTGTGTCAGCATCATCAGTCCCTCAGCATTTCCCCTTGGATGCTACCTGAAAGGAGGGTGTAGAGAAGCGGGGGTCAATCTCTTCTCCCAAGTCACGGGCGACAGGACTAGAAGAAACGGCCTCAAGTTGCGCCAGGGGAGGTTCAGGCTGGCTATTAGGAAAAATTTTTTCCCTGAAAGGGTTATCAGACATTGGAATGGGCTGCCCAGGGAGGTGGTTGAGGCACCATCCCTGGAGGTATTCAAAAGACAGGTTGACGTGGTGCTGGGAGACATGGTTTAGTGATGGTGTTGCATTTTCTTGTTTTGTGGGTGTTTATTTTTGTCAGTTAGGTTGATGGTTGGACAAGATAATCTTGAAAGTCCCTTCCAACCTAGAAGATTCTGTGTGATTCTGTGTGATTATGGGGGCTTCATTCTTCTCCACACCCCTATCTACTATCACAGGGGTCTGGGTACTCAGGGAACAACTGGTCCTACTACTATAGGCTGAGGCAATTAAGGCATTAAGTGCCTTAGACTTTTCCTCATCCTTGGTCACTATCTTACGGCCCCCATCTAATAAAGGATGGAGAGTCTCCTTAGTCCTCCTTTTCTTGCTAATGTATTTGTAAAAACTCTCTTTATTGTGCTTAACGTCCAAACAGTCCTGGTTGTTTATGTTCACACGACTGATTTCTGACCAGAAAGCTGCACGGTGTTATTTTATATTTTTTATTTATTTTTTACGTTTGAAAAAAATATACAAGCACATGTTCATCATCTGAATCATCGGAGCACGTTTAAGAAATGGCCGAGTTTCCCACCATGACAGAATTTCCTGGGAGTGTACTAATGGCAGAAGAAATACTGATCTTCCCCTGTAATTTGTATTACCACTACTCTGTTAATTACTTCATCGACCTCGTTACTCAGGTGTTTCCACCTCTCCTGGTTCAATGGCCATGTCTAAGGACATCTTTTCAGCAGACTACCTGGATGCCTGCCCTTCCCATTGCTCTCGCGTTTCTCCTCCGCTTGCTCTTTGGCCAGTCAGATGCCTTTCCACTCTCTACTTTCTGCTTTGAGGTTCAGGGAGTTAGAAACCTGCCCCATTGTTCAGAAGTCTCTTTAACTCTTTAGTCAACACCTTCCTTGTGTTTATATCTATCCTTTCTTACCTCTCTGTCTAAAAATGTTCTTGTCTGGAAACCCCTTGTGAAAGCTGGACGACAGGAGATGCTGCTTAGACTTTGCCTACATGTGAGGAGAGAGTTCTATAGTTTATTAAATTACATCAAGTTTAACTTTTCTTTGTCGGCAATGAAGAGAAACCTTTCTGTGCCGTTGTGCAGCCCGGTCTCTAAGGAAAGCAGGTGGGAGCTGGTGGAAAGGAGCTGTACCATCCAGCTGCAGAGTGCGGTGGAGAAGTCTGATGCGAGGAAAAGGGATGCAAGTGTGAAGTGGCCGAGGAGGGAACTGGTGGGCTTGAGGAGGTGAGGAGTGAGGTTGTCCATACAGTGTTGGACCTAAAGGGACTGCTTCTCCTGCCTGTACAGGTGTCTCCAGGAGACCCGCTGGATCAATACCCATTGGAGAATGCTGTTCTCACTTCTTCTATAAAGTAGAACAAGATAGAAAATACCCTTGAAAGAAAGAATCCTCCTTTATGAGATCTTCACGTAAAGCTTCATATTAGGTACCCAACTGAAACCTCTCCAATTAGTTGTACAAGTCCTAAGGCCTTAAAGAAAATTACAGGTAGAGACATAGCTCATTAGGGCTTTCTGTATCTTAATGAGCCCCATGGCATATTTGGTGCTGGGTCCATGAACCTCAGATGCCAAGCGGAGATTGAAGAAACCTCTCAAGAAATCAAAGTCAGAAGCAAACCCCAAAGTACCTTGAAGTATAAACGGGCCCCTGTGAGGGCCATTCCTGACAAAGCCTCCCCAGGGACTCGTTAGAGCAGATCACAGGAGGCCATGATGGCAGGAAGGCAAAGGTGCTGTGCAGGCAGCTCAGGTGCTGAGAAACCCCTGGCTTTGTTTGATGAAGCAGAAAGGCCAAGCCCTGACCCCCAGGCCCTGGGAAGGCAGATCCTGACCCTTTTGTGTGGGTTAAGGTTCTTCCTGGGGATGTGGGGAGTGCAATGCCAAAGACAGGACAATGGTACGACACCTCCCGGCCTCCCTGGGAGGGTTGCAAGGAGGCAACGATGCCCCATTGCCATGAGGATGATGTGTGTCTTCTTAGGCCATCGGCCATAGCCAAGGGGGCAAAGACCTGGGTTCTGCCAGGGCCTTTCAGCCCTGACAGCGCCCTTGGCCATCTGCACCACAGGCTGTCCTACACTGTCCCATGCCTGTGCCTGTTTCCCTACAGGCTGCAGACACCCAATGTACTTCCCCATCTTGTTCTCACGCCAGCATGTCCCTATCTGTACCGGTGTCTCTCCTTCCTCACCAGATGTTCTTTGAAACACAAAGCCATGGGCTGGTCCAGACTCCCTCTCAGGGACTTTTTGCACCACAGCACCACCCTCAGAATGACATTTCTTCATCCTCAGGTGCACTTTGGACGTCCAAAGCTGCAGTGTCTGATGATTTTCCTTTGCCATCCTGTTTCCCACTGTCAAAAATGGTGCCATCATCTTGAAATGTTCAAACTGTCTTGAGCTACTGCTATTCTTCCCTCAGCCTCCACTTCACTGGGCTAAGTAGCCCAGGTCTCTCAGCCCCTCCACACATGGCCCATAGCCCCATCCTGGCAGATGTGACCATTCCTTCCAATTCCTCCAGAACAGGGAGTCAACTCCCTGGGGAACACCACTCCCAATGTGGCCGCACTCCTGCTGAGTCAGGATGGACAATAAGTCTCCTTTTCTGGGTGGCCATATTCCTCCAACGTGCTCATGGCCATATTCTTGTTGGGCTGCTCTGGCTGACCTTGGGATGCCCAAACCTTTCTCCTTGAGGTTGCTCCTCAACCAGTCCTGTCTGAGCTTGCCTTGATGTACGGGTGTTGTGGTATAACCTTGGTAGACAGCTCAGTCCCACACAGCCACTCACTCACTTATGACGTCATATGGTATGGAATATGCTCATTTAGCTCAGCTGTCCCAGCGATGTCCCCTCTGAACTTCCCATGTACCCCCTGCCTACTTTTTGCTGGGGCAGCATCAGAAGCCCAAATGGCCTTGATGCTGTGCAAGCTCCGCTCAGCAGAAACTACAACATGGATGTGTTACCAGGTGGGTAACACACGGGGTGACTCCACACTGCCTTGGGTGCCTGGAACCATTGCAGTGACCAGGGGGAGAGCCCTGTCTGTCTGGGCACTGGGGCTGGTACGAGGCAATGGGGTCTGGAAGGAGGTTGCTGGCACAGTTTCCCCTGTCTGTCCATGCAGCAACAAGCCAGGCTGGATCTTTGGAGTGAGGGACTCTTCTTGAGGGCTCCCATGGGCATGGGGATGGTCTACAGTTTCCCAAGTCTCTGTATACTGCCTTTTCTGCTGGGGGACCACAGAAGCTGCGACCCCAGCAGAGGACCCAGGAGAAGTCTTCCTGTGGTCACAGCTGGACCCCAGTCCTCCAGCTCAGCCCCTGCTGAGGAACCTTGTCTAGGGGTGACTTTTGAGGTAAGTGCTGACACCCAGAGTGGGGAAGGTTGCCTGAAGAACATGTTCTGGGCACAAGGACTGAAGGATGGCAGCAAAGTGATGTGGCTTCCTTCAGTGCAAGCCCTGATACAGGGTCCCAGCCTTCCTTTCCATGACACCCTTCAGGAGTGATGATGGCACCAAGAGATGGCAAGTGGTGGACACCAGTCCTTCTCCAGCCACTTCCCAGGCCTGGTGGAGCACCAGCACAGCAAGGACTCTGCACCGTGAGCGTCCTTTAGGGTACCCAAACTCAGGGTATTGTCTTGGAGCGGCTGAACACATTCATTTTTCTCTCCAAGGCTATTTCTAGCCGTGGTGGGCTCCTCTGATCTCTCCCCACCCCTCCTCTGGTCCAGCCTGGTGGCGCTGTGCTCCTCACAGGGCCCCACGCTGGCAGTGATGCTCCACAGAGCAAGTGGGCTGTGGGCCCTTGGAGTGACTCCACACTGGCTGTGCTGGTCAGGGAGGGAAGCAGAATCAGCTGGAGGGGCCGCACTGCCACTGAGCTCCTTCCCAGGGGTCTACAGCTGTGGAATGGGCTCAGAGCTTTTTTCATGACTCAGGATGTTTTCCCATGTGCACATTGACCCATCCATGGGCTTTTACTGAAGGACACACGAATCACTCTCCAGTCTCCTTTTGGAGGGTCCCACCGGCCTCCCCTGGGATGGCAGAGCCCTTGTTTGCTTGTGGATACTGTTACGGTTTGAGAAAACCCATAACAATTTATGGTCATTTAGACAATTATTCTCTCACCCAATGACCCCTCCCCACCAGGAAAGGGGAATTGATTTAATAAGGGGAATCAATGTAATCGATTAAATAAATTTAATAATTTAAAAGGGAATAGATTTAATAGGATAAGACTAAATAATTGACAATAATACTAAAGAACCAGTATCAATCCCGATACTAATCTAAGATTTACAAGAATTATTCTCAGCCCATTCCATCAGCAGGAAGCTGTGTGCTCCCAGCAGGAACAGCAAAGATTGGACACTGCAAGGGCTGAGGCTTTGGGGGGAAGGAAAGGGCTCAGGGGTTCAGAACCGGGGCGAGGAGTTCTCTGGACCATCACCATCAAGGGAGAGAGAAACTACACAGCAAACTTTTCTAATTTATATTGAATGTGACGATCATGGTATGAAATAATCCTGTTGGCCAGCCCAGGCCAAATGCCCAGGCCTTGCTCCTCCTTGTGCCTGCACCTGGCAAGGCTCAAAAACACCGAGACCTTGAATCCCACAGAGTCTGGCTGGCTATAAAGTAAATATTTTCATGAATTCAGACACTAGAGCTTCTAAAAGTGCAGTTTTCCCCAGCACTTAAAGAGAAGTTAGCCCTGTGACACCCAACCCAGGACAGATACTTAAAATTAGTGAGACCTGGGTCCAGCCCTCTCTCCCCAGAATGTCTCCCAGTGCCCTCTCCCCATAAACCCTCCGAGAACCAAGCTCAGCAGCAGCCATGGCGAGTGCAGTTCCTGGAGCCTGCTCCTGCCTTCAGCAGGAAGAAGAGCCCAGGCTTCAGGAGCTGCCCTTGGGAGAGATGCCCTTTGATTACAGAGATGCTCCTCAGGAAGCCAGCTCTGACACCGTGATGGCACATTTACCAAAGGCCTCTGTATTGTTCAGCACAGTAGGAGCATGCTTCTGGAGATGTGGAGCAAATACAGACATTCCTGTATGAACACAATGACCACAGATGAAAAAGAAATGAAGCACAAACCATCCTGAGAAAAGCTAAGAAGAGTCTGTGAGGGGAGACGGGCAGCTCTACAGCTGCTGGAGGTGAACCCATTGAATGAGTTTCTTCAATGCTTCTTTGAGCTCCTGGTTCCTCATGCTGTAGATGAGGGGGTTCACTGCTGGAGGCACCACTGAGTACACAACAGCCACCATCAGATCCAGGGATGGGGAGGAAATGGAGGGGGGCTTCAGGTAGGCAAATGTGCCAGTGCTGACAAAGAGGGAGACCACGGCCAGGTGAGGGAGGCACGTGGAAAAGGCTTTGTGCCGTCCCTGCTCAGAGGGGATCCTCAGCACGGCCCTGAAGATCTGCACATAGGGCACCACAATGAAAACAAAACAACCAAATGCTAAACAGGCACTGACCACAAGAAGCCCAACTTCCCTGAGGCTGGAGTGTGAGCAGGAGAGCTTGAGGATCTGGGGGATTTCACAGAAGAACTGGTCCAGGACATTGCCCTGGCAGAGGGGTAGGGAAAATGTATTGGCCGTGTGCAGGAGAGCAGTGAGAAACCCACTGCCCCAGGCAGCTGCTGCCATGTGGACACAAGCTCTGCTGCCCAGGAGGGTCCCGTAGTGCAGGGGTTGGCAGATGGCAACGTAGCGGTCGTAGGACATGACAGTGAGAAGATAAAACTCTGCTGCAATCATGAAGAGAAACAGAAATAGCTGTGCAGTACATCCCCAGTAGGAGATGGCCCTGGTATCCCAGAGGGAACTGGTCATGGCTTTGGGGACAGTGGTGGAGATGGAGCCCAGGTCAAGAACGGAGAGGTTGAGGAGGAAGAAGTACATGGGGGTGTGGAGGCGGTGGTCACAGGCGATGGCGGTGATGATGAGTGCGTTTCCCAGGAGGGCAGCCAGGTAGATGCCCAGGAAGAGCCCGAAGTGCAAGAGCTGCAGCTCCCGTGTGTCTGCGAATGCCAGGAGGAGGAACTGGGTGATGGAGCTGCTGTTGGGCATTTGCTACCACTGGCTGTGGTTATCTGTTGAGAAGGAAAAGGCAGTACAAAGTTCAGCCTGACTTCTCTGAGCAAAACTAATTGCATGTCTCATTGCAACCCCCCACTCAGGCTCTCTCTTTTCAGGAAGACCTCTCTGCAGCTCCCTCACTTGAGCCCTGGCTTTTGCTGGATGAGGGTGCCATTGGGAGCAGGGACTCTGGAATGGGAAACTGAGGAGTCCTTCTGGCTGTGCCACAGGGTGATCTCAAATTAAATGTACTTGTGAGACATCAAAGAACTTTTTGTCTCTGTTCCCTGCAATTTTCCCAGCTGCAGAACTGAGCTGAGGGGATTTTGTTTTGTTTAATGTGTTCTAGATTCACCTGCCACGTTTAGGAGTGGGTTTGGATGCTTGAAATCCCTCACATTTCTAATGCACTCCAAGTGAAATCCTGTGGGTCCCGAGCAGCAAAGGGACTGTCCCTTAGTGCAGAGAGAGGAGAGCTGCTCTGCCCATCGGTCCTGTTCTCAGCTGCCCTGCGTTGGCAGCTTGGACCTGGAGGAGGGTCACACTCCGATGTCCCCCTAAAAAGAAAGAGGACGCTGCAGAGAGCAGAGGAATCCAGGTTCAAAGAGCAGATTCACAGACTCCTCGCCCTTTCTCATCTCTCCCCTCCCAGACTGGGACACGGAGGGATCACTGCAGTGGCCCATCTAACGCTGCCCAGCAGCATTTCCATGGCCTCAGCACCCAGATGTCTTCTCCATGGGCATCCTGGGCAGCACAGAGATAATTCTGGAGGGCACCCTGCAGCCCCACAGGACACCCCAGGGAAAAAGCTGAATGTCCTGAGCTGGCCTGGAGGAGACTTGGGCACGTTTCTCCCCTAGACACGTCTGTAGAGCAGGACCCAAAGGATGGGAGTCTGAACAGGAGCTGAATCTGCCGCCCCCGACCCCCACCCCCGGCACTGACTCAGGAAAGCCAATGGTGAGAACCAGGGCAGCACAGGCAGGAGGGGACGGCAGTGAAATGCCACAATGCTCCTGGCCAAGGGAGGAGGGACACACAAACAAGATGGAAATCAGGGGTTTGCCCTTTCCTGGGCTCTGGCTGCTGCAGGGGTGATGCGCAGCCAAGACCCCATGGGCCTGAGGACAGAGGCTCTGCCTGGGCTGGGAAAGGAGACCAGGGAGGAGCTGCTCAGGGGAAGGTGTCTGTGCTGCAGGGACAGCAGGGAGGTGCCCACATCCCCTTCCCCAGCCTTTCTGGCAGCAGCTCCCTCTCACTCCCTGCCCATGTCTCTGCTGCCAGGAGCCGTCTCCCTGTCCCCAGCTCAACTCCTGCCAGTGCTCACAAACCCCATCCCACCCGCTGGGCGCCCACCTCTGCCTGCAAACACCTCCCAGGGGCATCTCTGCGTGTGCAGGGGCTAAAGAGCAGATCACACAAAACCTGATGCGGCTGCAAAGGGGAAGATGCTGCTGAGTGAATGTGCTTCCTGAGAAGTCCCCTTAGAAATGTCACGAGGAAGAGCTTAACCTGTGAGAAGCCCTGACCCATGCAGCACTCTCTTGACAGCAGAGGCACCGTGCCCTCACCTGCTCGTCCCTACCCTACCGTTGTGGTGGTCACTCCTTCCACCCACAGCTTCTCCCCACACTCCCCGGGCAGGCTACAGCTGACCCTGGCAGCAGCAGAATCCCTTCCCAGCACACAGTGCCCTGGGGTGTAGGGTCCCCGCTCTGATGGACAGCCCTGGGCAGCCCTGTTTGCACACGCGGCTTCACGCTTCTGATGCCCAAGGCCTTCTCTGAAGCATGTCCTCCTCCTCCACACCAGAAAACCCAGCAGAACCTTCCCGACAGGTCCTATCGGTCGTGGCATGTGCCAGGTCTAGGAGACGCTTCCAGGAACTCAGCTGCATTGCCCTGCAGCCAGAGACTTACCGTGTCAAAGCCTGGGAAGATTTCTCCCCCTGGTGAGCTCTCACTCACCACCCCAGCCTGCCTTTACCTCTCTCTCACATCTCTTGTCTCCCCTCGGTGCCTGCAGGCAGTGCCCTCAGCCCTGCTGCGCTTGGCAGAGGAGCTGCTCCTGGGCAGAGCTGTCTCTCTGCCGCGCTGCCCCATGGCCAGGAGCTCCCTCCATCCCAGGAGCCCGGCCCAGCTCAGCAGCAGAGCAACAGCCCAAGGCATCGCTTCCTCTGGCCCCTCTGGGCTCCCTCACAGATGTCCCTGGGGCTCCAGGGCAACTGACTCTGAAACCAACTGAAGTCATTAATGATGTTTATTTCTTCCGCTGGGGAGAGACACTTCTTTCCAGCAGTGGCATTTCCCCTCTCAGAGACAGAGTTAGGTCCAAGAATGACCTCTTCTTGAGGTCACTGTGAGACAGGACACCCAGGCAGTGAAAGGGAGGAATCTCCTCTACCTCCTGTACCCATGCAAACCACAGGTGGCATTTGAGGTGCCAGAGGTGGTCCAAGACACTTGCAGATAACTGATGGAAACATTCAGAAGGACTGGGCAGCACCTGGGCTCATCATTTCGGAGGCTGGTGGAGCATGCCTTTGGCCAGCTGAAGTGACAGCAGATGTCCCCATTTAGGGCCATGAAGCTGATCCTGCTCATTGTGTCCAGGGCAGCCCATAGAGCTATTCCTCTGAGAGAACGGAGTCATTGCCATCAGGAGAGCTAAGCCTCTCTCTTCTCCACCAGCTGCATTTACCAGCTCTCCAGGGGCAGTGAGGGCAGGTTTCTCAGAGACACC
>NW_027415198.1:600000-769536 GCF_964106895.1 Numenius arquata
AGCACTTGTTACACCTTATCCAGAATACTTCCCTAGGTTTTGACACCACACCGTGTCAGAGAGACCTTGCAAAGTGGAGCCAGGTCACTGGAGGGACACCAACGTTGACAGAGCTTGTACTGTGAGAAGAGGCTTAGAGAGACAGGCTTGTTCAGCTTGGAGGAGAGGAGCTCTTGGGGGGAACATGGAGCAGCATTGCACAGTTACCAGGAAGACTGAGCCTGAGTCAAATCCATGGTAGAAGACACAAGGACAAGAGGCAATGGGCTGAGAAAAGGGACGGTCAAGCCACATAAGGAGGAACTTTTTCCAGCATGAGGATAGTCAAGCACTGGAAGCTGTTTCCCAGAGAGCGTGCAACAGCTCTGTCCTGGAAAGGGATCCAGACATCTTTGAACAAAGCCCTGACTCTTCAGGTCTGACCCTGTTTTCAATGGGAGGTTGGTCAAGACACCCTCCAATTCCCTGTGACTTTTTTGAGATTTTTTTCTTGAGATTTTTATTTCTTGAGATGCAAAGCTGGCGGGTCTTCTGTTGATAAAGCATCAGTGATCCTTCCAGTGATTCTGTGATTTCCTTTAGAGTGGCAAAAAATAATAATAATGATGAAAAGAAATGTTAAAGTAACAGTCTACTTCCATAATAGCAAATCTGGACAATGGCAATTAAATTAGTATTTGCCATATAAGGTATGATATCCCATCCTGAAGTACATATTGAAAGTGGTTCAGATGAAGGGTGGTCTTGCAAAAGTCACCCCTGGTGTCCCCGTGTGGCACAGACGCTGCTGGTTTCCCTCTCCAGAGAGTGGCAGAGGCCGGATCACCTTCTCAGAAGAGGCTCCTTGCCAGGGAGCCACGGCCATGGGGGGAGCTCACCTGGTTCTTACTGGCACTTCACTCAACTGCTATTTGGATACATTTGGTGCTTTTCTGGGATGACTATTCCTGCACAGAGGATCATAAAAAGACGACTGTTTCTTAAGAGATGGTGAAAAAGGCCCTGTTTGGCCAAGAAAGCCCACCATGTGCTCTGGAGGGAGCGAGGAAGATTATAAAAAGCACTAGGAAAGTCCAAAATGCTCTTCCAAAGGGCGAGTGGCCCTGAGCAGTGGTGATTGGCCACGTGTAAGTCTGTTAGAGAGGGTCAAGCAATGTCAGCGAGAAGCAAGGGGATGGCTGATGGCTTTAGCCAATCCTTACAGCCATGTCTGAAGCCAGCCGTGGGAAGCAGTGGATGTTTGTGGGCAGAGGCTGAGGAAGAGGCTTGTCCTGGGACAATGGCAGGAAGGAAGACCCTTCCTCTGCAAACCAGGGGTGATACAGACATTCATCTCTTGTGTGCCTGCCTCAGCCTGGCGGATGGGGAATGCCCACTGCTGGGGGTGGCTGTTCTTAGGAATGCCCCATGGGCTGACAACTTGCTCCTTTCCCCTCCTTCACTGCCCACACTTGGATGGACTTCAGGAAACATCCATGAGCCTGGAGGATGCACAGACCTCCTGGGCTGAGGTCTCAGCACTGCAGGGGCAGAGGAAGGGTTTGTGAGACACATGGGCGTGCAGGGAGAGAGCAGTGTGGGGGGAGCAGTGAGTGTGCTAAAGGCAGGAAGAAGAAATGAAATATTGGGGGTTGGCTGTTCAGTGCTGGGATGTGGAGCTACAGAGAGGATTCTGGCACGGATTCTCCAGGATTCTGGAGCTTGGAAATCTTGGGGATAAATGAGCAGTAGCAAGGCTTTGGAGGAAACCAGGTGAGATGTGGGGAACTCACTGGCAGTGGCAAATCCTCAGACACCCACATTTTGGTGTTGGAAACAAGGAAGCAGGCACAGGCACAGGACAGCGTAGCTGTGGTGGGGATGGCCAAGGGCCTTGGTGGGGCGTTGACACCCCAACAGATCTGAGACCCTTGTTCTCTTGCCTGTGGCTTCTCTTCCACTGAGACCCAGGAGAGAACACAAGGTCCTTACAGCTCCAGTGCTTCGTTGCCTCCTCAGCCGCACCCCACAAATCCTGGGAGGTGCCCTACTGCTGACCTGCACCTGGCAACACACACTCCCAATCACATTGCCCCCAGGAAGAGCCCCGAACATGCCAAGAGGGAAAGGAGCCCCATCTGTAGGGGATGTGGGTAAGGACGTGGCCTTCCTGCTTGGAAGAGCACATCAAGGGCTTCCACAGTGATCTCTACATTTAAATTTTCCGTTGTACCAAGTGTCTCCAACTTCCTGCTTCACCAGCCCCCAGGGACAGGACCCTTGTCTGCTCATTCCCTCCATGGTTTCTTCAGTGATGGGCTTCAGCAGGGCCTGCAAACACTCTCAGAAACCTGGAGGTTTGCTGCTGGCTCTTAGTTCTCTAGAGACTTGGTCAGCCTTTAGAGATCTGCAGTTCAGGAACTCGGCACCAGAGGGTTCATTAACATGCAAAACGCCCTGAGGAGCCAAGCCAGGCCATAATTTTCCCTTCATCTTCAATTCTTCTGTGGTTAATTAGAGAGCTTTCGGGAGTGGAGTCAAAGCGAAAAGATGTCAAGGCAAAGAGGCCAAGTGCATGAAATGCTTGATTTCAACTTGCCAATTCTGCATTAACGCCAAGGAATTTGGGTTACAGGAATGTCTCCAAGTAGAGTCTGCACCATCCAGACCCATGTGGATGGGCTGGCAGAGCCACCCCCAGCAGGGGGATCCCCATCGCCCACGCTGAGGCAGTCCGGATGCAAATATCTGCAGTGCCCACTTGTCACAGGCCTCCAGGCAGAGGGTGACTCATTCCCATGACCCTCGAAGCCTGGATCAGCTCGTTGTGCTTTTGCTGTCCTTCCCTTCATCTGTCAAGCCCATGGGAGCTTTGGCTTTGACATCATCCCTACGTCCTGGGACAAGGTTTCTCAATTCCTCCTCTGCAGCTTCCCTGCTTCCACCTCCTTTGTGCTGCCTCTTTGTCCTGGAGCTCAGTCAGTTCCAACAAGCAGCCTCCTGAGACGGTGGCTTCTTTTCAAGGGGAGTTGGAGAGATCATTTTTGTGCCTGGGGGAGGCTGTCCTGTAAGGCCTATCAGATTTTCCATCATCCTTCAGCCTTCAGAGCTGCTTCCCACGGCACCACTCGCATCAGTCTCCCAAGTACATCAAAGTCGTCTTCTCTGGAGTCCACCCGTTTTTGCTCTGCTGCTGGCCTTCCTCACTCCTCTTCGGCACCTGGGACCCCACTATTTCCTGGTGACAGCAGCCAAGGCTGACACTGATTTTCACCTCCCTGACCACTCTTTTTTTTTTTTTTTTTTGTTTTTTGCCAGGACCAGGTCCAGGTGAGCATCACCCTTGTTTGCCCACCTGGCAGCTGTGTTAAGAAGTTGTCCCAAGGTCCTACAGGCTGCTGGCACCCTGTGTCTTTGCCTGGCCAGTGAATGCCAGGGCAACTACTGTTCCCCATAGGAACCTGCTCATTGACTCGGAGACTTCTTCAGGTTGCTGTTAGAAGACTTATTCTGCCTACTGTGCCCGATCAAGTGGAGTATAATGGCCAAGACATTTTCACCCTTATTGGCTTCTCCTCTCATCCTCACTCACACAAGCTCGCTCAACCCTTGACCCATCTCACACAGAAGCTCCATAGATCTGAGCTGCTCCTTCACTCAGGGGGCATTCTGCTGGTTGTCCTCTTCCCTGCTACTCCCTCCAGCAGAGCCTGTAGCCTTCCATTGCAGCACCACAGCTCAGCAAGATGTCCCACCACATCTCATTCAATCCCAAACCATCCCAGTTCTGTGAGTAGATATGGGACTCCTCCTGGCAGTGCATATTTGGGCCACAGCACCTCAGCTGACTTCTCACGGGGAAACCTGAGCTGTGATCCTGCCCAGAAGAACCATTGTACATCGAGCAGTTCGTGCTGGGCTGGGCTGTACGTACAGAGTGGCCTTCACCCCTGGGCTGTGCTGCACAGATGCCTTGGCCACAGGACAACCTCAGCAGCACATTGTCACACAGGAGCCTGCAGAAAGGTCCCAGTCTGTACCAGACATTTTGCCTCCCGCGTGGCCCTCCCTGTACCCGGCACTGCTGCAGGAAGTTCTCATGGAAACGTCCTGTCTGTTTGACTGTCGAGATGACGAATAGTGTTGTTTCCTTGTAAGAAAATCCTGGAGTGGTTTGAATGACCAAAAGAGGAGACTGTCTCCTATGGAGGGGGTCTGCATGGTTGTCTGCACGGTTTGCTGCATTTGGGTCGAAGGCCCATTCAATGCTACACCTCCTGGGGTTCTCACCATCGAAACAGACATGAGATTTGTGAGAAACACCAGCTCACGATTAGAATTTGAT
The DNA here is from genome assembly GCF_964106895.1 of Numenius arquata. Taxonomy (NCBI): domain Eukaryota; kingdom Metazoa; phylum Chordata; class Aves; order Charadriiformes; family Scolopacidae; genus Numenius; species Numenius arquata. Next base: position 604,325 of record NW_027415198.1, read on the forward strand.
AGAGAACAAAGTCGCCGAAGCAAAGATAAAAAAATTACAAATTTATTATACGAAACAGTGCTGAATGTGGTGCATCTCAAAGCAGAGGCACTCCTCATCTTTCAGCTTTTAGGTATTTATACCCTATCCCGGCCGCCGGAGTTTCTGTCTCTCTTCTCGTTGGTTGAGAAGTTGGAGCTCACATTCTTCCCAACCGCCTGACCCGTTACAGGTTGAGTTCACACCTTTTCACCTTACAGGGCATACACACACCTCCCCTACGAAATCATTATCCTAAACACGCCTTTGATTAGTTGATTACGCTACAAGTTTTTTCACAGTCTTTGCTACCATCTACTGTCCAGTGTTAGTAATTACAAGCACTCTGGTGGTCGTTTACTTCATCAGGTGGTCGTATCCTCCTCTTCATCAGCTGCCCTCTAGATGACCTTAGTCCACTCAGCGGTCTTCACAGCCCCCTCAGCAGTTTTACTGTCCAGGCCTGGTTTCTTTGGCCTTATCGATACTCCCCTATCTTCTGGGTTCCTGTATTGAAGGCCACATTCCAGTCTGTTTCTCTTTACCTGGATAACATTCTGTAAACAAGGATCCCTTGACAGACCCAGGGCAGTTCTAAGGATTAGTTGGGTGCGATTGATTAGATTCTACTATCACTAAGCCTCCTTTGTTAGTGCAGGCACGCTAACAAACATATATCCATTTGCTGAAGCAAAACTTAACCCGTTTCTCACAATGCACCCCCTTTTCATTCATTACGTTTTTGCTGAAGCTCATAACCTTCTTCCCATTTATTTAATAATAACTGTAACCTCTCATTTTGTTCTTCCTTCTGGTGGTCCCTTTTCCTTAGGACCATAATTCTCTGTGGTGTAACATCTTGATTCGAGGCCTTCGCATCTGGTAGACTGGTCACTTGCATTCCTTCTACCACACTAGAAATCCATCTCACTGCACAAGGAATAAAGCAAGGCATGAACAGCAGTCCAGTAGTAGCACATAACGAAATGAAGCCCACCTTTTTCCACCAAGATACTCCAAAAAAGTTATCCCACCAGTTGGCCTCTATCATAGACTTCCATTTTTGCACCGGGACACGTGCTAGTCTTCTGATGTTCGTTGCTATATCTCTCACAGCTTGCCCGTTATCATCAATTTGAAGACAACATTCTGAAGTGTTAAACTTGCCGCATACCCCCCCTTCTTCTGCTAGTAGGTAGCCTAATGCCAATCTATTCTGGTATATTGCAGTTCGCACCTGTGTTTGTTGGGCCGCTATTAATTCTAATGCTGAGGCGGTCTGATTGGTAATTACTTCGAGTACGGCTTGCAACCTAATTATTCTATCGAGCATATAAACAGGTGTTCAATATCCCCAGCTACCATCTTGTGCCCATGTTGCTGGTCCGTAAGTTTCTATAATGCGTTGAGGGGGCCGTTCATCCTGTCCCCATTTTTGAGCCCCTCCTATCTGGATATCTGACCGTTTCTCTCTCCTTAGTTCATCATATCATTGGACTCCCAGCCCAGCGGCCTGTGCATCAGACAGCAAGAAAAAGAAAGGAAGGCATTATGTATCCAACACAACATATTCCTGACCAATTTGGAGGTAACATTCAATAAGCACGTTGCCTACAATTCCAATAATGGCCTTCTAAAGCCCAAGCCCCGTTAGCAAATGGACCTGTGGGAGAATGGCTAGCTGAGAAGGGTCACGTAGACATGATCCAGCTGGCCGAGCAAAAGCTTGAGAAACATCGGATTCTGCCCCCGTAACTGCTGGGCTGGTAAAGACACCTTGTCCTTGACTATAATTGTTGTATGATAACAGGGAGGTTGCAGCTGCTCAGGCATGGGAAAAGAGGATGAAAGTAACTGTAAAGAAGGAACCAAGGGTGGAGTTGATCTTTCTAAGAACTAACCAATCATGAGCTTAACTTTTGTAATATGTATGAGCTAATTATGTTAGAACATAAAAGGGCACTGTGTGAATCAATAAACGAAGCTTGCTGATCACTCATATTGAGTGGCCCTGTCTTCCCTCCGTCGCGACAAATGGCGCCCGAAACAGGGACCCTACAGAGGGCTGAACCTGCGAGCCACGGTCAACGGAGTCTCAGTGCTGGTCCTGTAAGCAGCGCAGGAGGCGAAAGGGATTAAAGGAAAAGGTCCCCGCGCCCGAGAGCGAAAGGGATTAAAGGAAAAGGTCCCCGCGCCCTGGAGCACCTATAGAGAGTGTCCTGCCGGCTACGCGCCGCCGAAGTCTGAAAGGCTGCAACAGCGCGCTGACGAAGGTATGAATAGACAAGCGGCGTATGATTTGCTCAAATGCTTTTTAGAAAAGCGGAGCATTTAGGGTATAGATAACGAAGGTATGAATAGACAAGCGGTGTACGATTTGCTCAAATGCTTTTTAGAAAAGCGGAGCGTTCAGGGTATAGATTGTAAAAGGAAGTTGCCTGGGTTATCAGCGTATGGAGTAGCGAGAGCTTGCTTTGATAATCCAGATACGGTTTTTGAACACGAGGAATGGCGTAAATATGAGGATAAATTGTTTGACGAAGTTATATGCGATAATAAATCAGCCAAAAAGTCGATAAAGCCGTGGCGGGCAGTCGCTAACGCCCCGTTGCAACACCGAGCTGAAAAAAAAAAAAAAAAAAAAAAAAAAAAAAAAAAAAAAAAAAAAGGAATCCCTTCATATATGGGTATTAAGCAAGGAAGAGAGGAACCATTTGGCCTGTTTATCGATCGAGTAGCAGACGCCATACAGGCGGCCGGGGTGCCCGATTATCTCAGAGGCACTATACTAAAGCAGTGTGCTATACAAAATAGTAATCCGGCCACACGCAACATCTTGGCTACATTGCCAGGGACATGGACTATCGAGGAAGGACTAGAAAGGATGGCTCAGGTACCGGTAGGGCCACAGGCAATGTTAGTTGAGGCAGTAAAGGAACTAGGGAATAGTTTAAAGGAACACGCGCAGGCTACGCAGAGTCAAGTTCTTGCAGCCCTTGCTCCTTTGCAAGCCTCCGTTCATCGATTAAATGCTACTGGATCACCTCGCCCACGATGCTACCGTTGCGGCGCTGCTGGACACATCAGACGGAACTGCAACGCCGGCTCAGTATGGTGCAGAAACTGCCGGTCGGACAACCACAATGAGACTGCATGTCGCGCTTCCAAACTGGGAAACGGACGATTCAGCGGGAAGAGCCGCCCCGCGCCGACACAAAAAGCGGCTGCATATCCGGCAGCACTCAATCCCTTCAGCTCAGACCAGCCACAAGCGGAAGCCTCGGCTTGGACCTGGCAAGAGCAGTAGATTGTACCCTGTTGGACTCAAAGCCTGTCCGGATTACCACTAGCACTCAAGGACCAATCTGTATCAATGGACAAGCTGTCGGAGCACTACTTATAGGCCGTTCATCAGCCACCATGCTGGGACTTAATGTGTTGGTGGGACTGATTGATAAAGATTACCACGGTGAGATCCAGATCATGGCCCACACGTTATTTCCACCGCTCTTCATCGCTAAAGGCACCAAGGTGGCGCAATTAATTCCCCTACCACATCTTGCGGGAGCCCTTCCACCGCTGCAAGAGCAGCCACGAGGGCAAGGAGCCTTTGGATCTACAGGACAAATGGCCCTACTAACTGTCGGCTTGCGCCAAAGGCCACAACGCCCGGTTGCTGTGCAATACGCCAACCTAACTATATCACTTGTTGCTCTTCTAGACACTGGCGCTGACATTTCCATAATCAGCACGCATAAGTGGCCGGCTCAATGGCCGACCTACGCGAGCAGCACCACAGTCGCGGGAGTAGGAGGATTGACCCTTGCTCGCAAATCACCCCTTCTACGATGGACCATAGGGGACAAGGTACCATCTGGGTTCCCAGCCGTTGGGTAAGGCCTGCCATCGACCACCCTGAAGTCGCCGCTGAAGGTGACCCGACTAATCACCGTAAACCAACGGACTGAGACCGCTGCGCCTGAGTGTGAACCACGAGGTCACAAAGACAGAAATTAATTGTACAGTCTGTGGGGTCTGTAACCCCTAGGTATTATGTGCATGCTATTTGCTTAGAAGTTGAAACAGAGAAAATGGTTAATTTAGGTATAGAAAGCTTTATAGTAGTTGCCTTAGTTGTAAGCATAAGAGCCATCCCATATAGCGAGATGTTTGACCCACGAGAAAATGTGTGGATAACTTTAGCTCGGTCACTCAACACGACCAGCTTTTGTGCAAGCCTAGCAACACCCCGCTCCCCATTTATTACGTGCCTTATAGGGGTGCTCTTGGAGACTGGTTGGGTCTGTCCGGATGGCTGAGAAACCTTTTACAGACAGGACTGTTAATCTTAATCATTGTACTAATAGCGTTGCTTTGTGTGAGTTGTATGTTGTCTTGTATGAAAACCCTTGTGTTACGGATGTTTAACCAAGCCTGTGTCATTCAAAATAAAAACGGGGGAATTGTGGGAGAATGGCTAGCTGAGAAGGGTCACGTAGACATGATCCAGCTGGCCGAGCAAAAGCTTGAGAAACATCGGATTCAGCCCCCGTAACTGCTGGGCTGGTAAAGACACCTTGTCCTTGACTATAATTGTTGTATGATAACAGGGAGGTTGCAGCTGCTCAGGCATGGGAAAAGAGGATGAAAGTAACTGTAAAGAAGGAACCAAGGGTGGAGTTGATCTTTCTAAGAACTAACCAATCATGAGCTTAACTTTTGTAATATGTATGAGCTAATTATGTTAGAACATAAAAGGGCACTGTGTGAATCAATAAACGAAGCTTGCTGATCACTCATATTGAGTGGCCCTGTCTTCCCTCCGTCGCGACATGGACCATCCCATGTTTCATCATCTTGTGGTACCTCACAATATAGCGGATCTTCTGAGCCCAACGGTCCTCCTGATATACTTAGATCCCCATGGGAGTCGCAATAATCACATTCAAAGGCCTCTGCATCCAGATGCCATTTACAGTTACATCCTCTCTCTTTTTTTCTTCGATTTGTAGCTGACCAAAACTTTGTGAAATATGTCCTAGTCCCATTTGAATTTTTCGAAGCTCATTGATAAACTCTTATTCCATGGTTTTTGCTAGTAGTATTGTCCCACTGACAAGCCAGGAACAGAGAATCTTTAAACCCCCCTTTTTGGCCAATCTCTCTCCCTGCTGCCCTGCATCCAGCATGCCAAGGTTCGTGGAAGGAACACCTTACCCACGTACCATCTCTAAGCTTAACATGTGTTTGGTTCCATCTTCCTTGGTACCTTTGACAATTATAAGGAGTACACAGTGAACTGTAACAATCCATTCCTGGTGACAATGTCCACTCACATTCGCTTTTCCCTAAATATTTCCCTCCCGGTCTGGTTCTATTCAGGCAATAGTTCCCCTTCCCCGGGTACAATATTTTCCACGCAACTCCCTCTTCAGTCCAGAACTTAGTCCCATGACGTACTGTACTTAAGCTACTCACTAACCATTTAGGCTGGACAGGCCGGGCTACCCATGGCCATTCTTCAGATGCTCTCGGGCTTCCGCGTACCCAACAACTACTCAAATTAAAGCTTTTTGCTATTTCCTTCCCTAATGTCACAAATTGGTTATCTTCCATTTGATTGTAACACAGAGGGATGGTCACGAGGTTCATTATTATGATAACATAAAACCTGCCAAGGTCTGGCGCGGCCCTCCCTCCCATCTCTCAATGCCTGCTGGGTTACTGCCAGCAGCGGAGTTCATTCACAGAAGAGGAGTGAAGAGGCCAACCCAGTCTTGCCCTTGGCTTTTGTTTTTAGTGTAGAACCTTGGCTGGTAACCCTCCCAGATATTCCACTTTTATTTCATTACCCTCAAATTTACAAATTCTGTTTCTTAAGAGTCAATTTTAATTGGTCACTTCCCTGGGTTACTGTCCACTCTCCAGAAGGTGGAGTTACTGCTCCTTTTACCCCAGCAGCACGTGTCCACCCCTTTTCTTTAGTTCTTATGGCTGCTTCTGTTGTCAGGAGTACCAGGAAAGGTCCTTCCCACGCTGGGGTCAGAGTATCCTCTCACCGGGACTTTACTAGAACCCAGTCTCCAGGCTGTGTCTGGTGTAGTCTGAAGTCCAGCGGAGCTGTCTGGGGCAGCAATCTGCGTTGTCTCAAATCTGTAAGATATTGGGCTATCCCCCCCAGGTAATTTTTAAGATAAACATCATTAATTTCAGGAATGGGTACACCTTCTTCCCTTCCCAAATATGGAAGACCAAATAGCATGACATATGGAGATACTCTCAAATCTTTCCTCGGAGCAGTCCTAATTGTCAGCAAAGCTAAGGGCAGGCATTTAGTCCAGGGTAGCTTAGTCTCTATTACCAACTTGGTGATATGTGTTTTGAGAATTGCATTCATCCTCTCAACCCTGCCAGAGCTCTGGGGATGCCAGGGGGTGTGGAAGTCCCATTGTATCTCCAGGGCTGCACATATCATCTGCAATACTCTGGAAGTGAAATGGGTTCCTCTGTCAGAATCTATTCTTTCGATTATTCCATATCGGGGAATAACTTGCTCTGGTAACATTTTGGCAATGTTGGAAGCCAGTAGTAGTGGGGAAGGCCTCCACCCAGTGCATGAGATGATCTACTATCACTAACAGGTATTCCCACCTTTGCACCTTAGGGAGCTCTGTGTAATCCACTTGGATACTCTGGAATGGTCTGAGGGCTAACTTTCGCCCTCCATTAGGGGCTTTTCTCATCACTTTCTTATTTACTTTCTGGCAAATTAAGCAGTGATCTCCTATCTGTTTGGCCACAACATAGATGCCCAGACAACCGTAAGTTCTCAAACATTGGTCTCATAAAGCTTGTGTTAATCCTAGAACCAGTCAGCCACCTTCCGGACTTCTGGCTTAACATTGTTCTTACTATGTGAGGGGTGGTGACGCGCGGAAACAAACCTTACAACTCGCAGAGAGTTATAAAGCAGGTATGTTTATTGCGGCACCGGGTGCAAGGGGGATCGCTCCTCCAAACTTGCACACCGGTTTGTAAAACAAGCGTCTATTTATGATGAAAAGCATACATATTCATTCAGGTGGGCTGGGTTATCATAATTGATTCTAAGAAAAGGCGTTACTATTCTAATTATTTCTAGGAACTCATTATCATAAGTCTCCTCCCCTTGCCGCATGCATACTGTTGCCTGGTGGTCGTGGGCCGGGGTCTTCTGGAGGAAGGCTCGCAGTCTTCTTCACCGTGTACCTTTACCTTTGTCCTAGAATGCTGGGTTGGCTGGCCCCCAAACTGCAAAACTGGTCCCGACCAGATGGACACTTTACCCAGACAGTTAGGTTCCTCCTTAGCATGCAGGCTGTTCCCGCTATCTTATACACAAGGCCATTTCTTTATCTTGGAATGCTGGGCTCCGAGCTCTGTTCTTTGCCAGGCTGTACTAAATCCACACTAACAACCTTTAACCATTCATTTTCTGAATCAAGTCCCCCCTTTTCTTCCACCTTTGTAAATTCTTTTACAATTGCCTATAACACCCTTTCCTTCTCCATCTGATTTCTAAAATACTTCCCTGACTCCACTCGTTCACGGAGCTGATGCTTCTTCCATTGAATGTATTCGTCTTTGCCCCCCCCCCCGGTACAACACAGAAGGCATCTAGTTAATGCACACACTAAAATTCCTAACACAAGTATTGCTACTAGAAAGATAAACAGTTGTTTAAGCCAAGCCAAGTTAGGTAACCATGAGGTTCCCAGGTACAATTGTTACTGCTAATTAATACAACAAGCTCTTCTTTCAACACTTGTAAATCAAATCTGGGTCCTAAGGGGTAGATATTATCATCGTACTCACAATACCCGTTCAACTCATTTCCCCCTCTTGCCCAAAATTTGGGCCAGGTCCCATTGGCACTGTTCCAGTCGCTTGCTGCCACCCCATATAGAGGCAATTTTATTTCTCCTTTGGGTAGGTTAGTGCATACCCAACAATCTGACAGATTAGTAGCCCTTACCAATGTTTCCAGATTTTGTGAATATGTATTCATATCCCATGTCCCTCCCCCTGAAATACAAAGTCCTGGCATGTTGACGACTATTAATGTCATTAATGTCCATCTTTTCGTTGGAGGCAAAGTTTCAGGGGTCCGGCCTGCGTTGATGTCCATTGGGGTTCTGGAGCTCTCTTGACTCGAGTCCAATGGATCCAAGCGGCTTGTTCCTTAATCTTTATGGCCATATGAGTGGTCAGCAGTACCTGGAAGGGACCTTCCCACTTTGGCTTCAGTGGTGAATCTGTAAAAGACTTAACATATACATAATCCCCAGGTTCGATCTCGTGTACTGGTCCATCCAGCCCACGAGCTCTTGTTCCCAGAACCAGTTTTTCTACCCCTCGGAGCTGTTTTTGTAAATTTATCGTGTAATCTGTCAATATTTCATTCCCCAACTCTGTGGATATCCCGTCTTGTATACTATATGGTCTCCCATACAGTATTTCAAAGGGGCTCAAACCTTCTTTGGTTCTGGGTTTTGTTCTTATCCTGAGAAGGGCTAATGGTAATGACTGAGGCCAGGCCAAGTTAGCTTCCTGGCCTAGTTTCACAATCTGCGTTTTGATCAAGTGATTCATCTTTTCTACCTGACCACTCGATCGTGGGTTGTATGGGGTGTGAAGTTGCCAATCTATACCCAATAATCTGCTTACTTTTGAAACAACCTTTGCAGTGAAATGAGATCCTCGGTCCGAGGAAATTACTGCGGGATCAGTTAATACCAATAGGTATCGAAACCCCCCTTTTCTTGGAAGTTCTGAAAAATCAATTTGCCATTGTTGTCCTGGATAGTTTCCCTTCCCTATCTGGCCAAACTGGACTCTGGGACCTGTCCTAGGGTTGTTCTGTAAACATACCTCACACTGCTGAGTGACTTGTTTGACAGTGGCATATAGATTCCGAGCACACATTAGCCTACTCAGGTATCTGTAAAGTGCCTCTGTTCCCCAATGGGATTTCTTATGTTCTGCCATGACTACAGCCCATCGTAACGAGAAAGGCACTATTATTTTTCCCTGTGGGGTTCTGGCCCATTTCCCTTCAATTTTCCCATTGAAGTCTTTGATCAATTTGTGATCGTCCCTAGAATATCTAGGTTCGTTGTCAATTTGTATCTTACCATCTGGGACCAAGGATTGTACCTCTGCATTACCCATCTCTGCTGCTCTTTTGGCTTCTCGGTCCGCCAGTGTGTTGCCCAGTTCCATAGCGGTGTTCCCTTTTTGGTGAGCTTTGCAGTGCATGATAGCCACTTTGGTAGGCAGTAATACTGCATCTAAGAGCTTGAGAACTTCTTCAGCATGTTTTATGTGTTTCCCTTGTGTAGATAAGAGTCCTCTTTCTCTCCAGACCGCCCTGTGAGCATGCACCACCCCAAAAGCATATTTAGAGTCTGTCCAGATATTTATCCGTTTTCCTTTGGCTAGTTCCAGCGCTCAGGTTAGTGCTATTATCTCAGCCTTTTGGGCTGATGTATTTGGGGCCAGGGCTTTGGACTCTATTACCTTCTCTGTGGTGGTTACCGCATAGCCAGCTTTGCGTATCCCCTGTTGAATGAAGCTGCTCCCGTCGGTGAACCAGGAATCCTCTGCATCTTCCAATGGTTCTTCTTTCAGGTCTGGTCGACTGGAGTACACCGCCTCGATTGTTTCCAAGCAGTCATGGGTCACTGATTCTCCTTCGGTTCCGCTGAGGAAAGAGGCTGGATTGACAATATTAGTTACCGTTATTTCTACATCATCTTGCTCTATCAGGATAGCCTGGTACTTAAGAAACCTCTGAGGTGAAAGCCAATTCCCCCCTTTTACTTCCAGTACTGCTGAGACGGTGTGTGAAACCATAACTGTGATTTTCTGGCCTAGGGTGAACTTACGGGCCTCTTGGATGTTTATTACCACTGCTGCCACTGCTCGGAGACAGCTAGGCCACCCTTTACTTACTTCATCAAGCTGTTTAGAGAAGTATGCCACCGCCCTTCGATAGGGTCCCAGATTCTGAGCTAGGACTCCTAAGGCCATTCCTTGCTTTTCATAGGAAAACAACCAGAAAGGTTTAGTAGTATCAGGTAATCCCAGGGCAGGTGCTTCCATTAACCTCTTTTTTAACTGATGGAAGGCTCTGTCTGCTTCCTTATTCCACACAATATTCTTTGAGTTAGATTCTAATAACTCATATAGCGGCTTTACCAAGAGTCCGTAGTTATATATCCAGAGACGACACCATCCTGTCATTCCTAGAAAGGTCCGAAGTTCCTTAGGCATCTGTGGTCGAGGTGTCTGGCAGATGGCTTCCTTCCTCTCCTTCCCTAGTGTCCGTTGGCCTGCGGTTATTTCATATCCCAGATAGGTCACTTGCTGCTGGGCTATCTGTGCCTTCTGTGGAGAAACTTTATAGCCATTAAGTCCAAGAAAATTTAGCAGGCTCACAGTCCATTCTAGGCATGTTTCTCTGGTGTCAGTGGCGAGTAACATATCATCCACATACTGCAATACCACTCCTGACCCAGGCGGGCGTTTCCACTGTTCTAAATCTTTGGCTAGCTGATTTCCAAAAAGTGTTGGACTATTTTTAAAGCCCTGTGGTAGCACAGTCCATGTAAGCTGTGTTTTCCTTCCAGATTCTGGGTTTTCCCATTCAAATGCAAATAAAAGTTGGCTCTCTGGGCTCAGAGGCAAGCAGAAAAAACATCCTTTAGGTCCAAGACGGTAAACCATGCCAATTCAGGTACCAATTTAGTTAGGATTCCCCAGGTCCTGTCAATCTCCTTTAAAATGGGCCTGAATTTTTCTTTTCGTCTCTTTGGACACTCATTCTTCCAGTGTCCTTTCTGCTTACACCCTGCACATTGATCTCTAATGGTTTCCTAAAGTTCCTATTTCTTATTCCACCCCCACCTTGTAGTGCTGCTACCAGTGCCCATTTGTCCTTTCTCCTATCCTCTTCTTCTCGGTTGCTAAATACTCTCCATGCCTCATCTAGCAGAGTCTCTAGATTTCTGCTTTCAGTTGTTCTTAGCTTTTGCAGCTTCCTCCGGATATCACTAGCGGACTGCCCTATAAAGAGAGACACTAACTGCTGGATTCCTATCTCTGATCCAGGGTCCAAGGGGGTGTAGCGTCTCATTGCATCTCGTAATTTATCCAAGAACTCCGAGGGAGTCTCCTTCGGCCCTTGTCTTACAGCATATAGCACTGACCAGTTAATAGCTTTCGGGATAGCTCTCTCCATCCCTCTTATAACCCAATCTCTATAACCGTGTAGTGCTTCCAAGTGAATGCTCCTATTTGGGTCCCAACGAGGGTCCTGCAAGGGGAAATAGTTTTTAATGTCTCTTCCTGAATTTCTCAGGTGGTCCGTGGCTATATCTTGAGCAGCTTTCAAAACCAGTTGTTTTTCAGTTTCTGTCAGGTGATCTAATTATAACTGAATATCACCCCAGTCAGGATTGTGCTGCTTTACCAGAAACTGAAAATGTTTAGTGACCCCTACGGGATCATTCCGATAATTCTTCGCCACGTTTTTCCAGGTTTCTAAATCAAATGAGGAAAAAAGGGACTTTTATCAATACAGGTCCTTCCGGACCCACGGCTTCCCTTAAGGGTGCCTGAATCAATGCTCGCCCTGTTCCCTTTCGGGTACGGGACGATACCGGGCTATCAGGTGGGGTTCTGGAATCAGTTTCTCTGTCTCCTTGGGAAATATTTTCGTCTCCCATTACCTTAACCGGTGGTAAGTAAGTTTCAAGTAAATCCTCTTCTTTAAAACCCCGAATCTTTTCAGGCTTTGTGCATCTCCGCCCTATGCTACAGGCCGAACAACATCTTTTTATATTTGCTTTCATTTCTTTCCTTTTTTCTTTCTCTAAGGCTAATACCATCGGGTCTTGTGGAGGTAATAGCCCGCAGTCCCGTTGGTACTCTGGGTGGTTCCGAAGGGTGAAAAACATGTCCGCATATGTGACTTCATCCCACTTTCCTTCCCTTCTAAGGAATAGCATTAATTGTAATATAGTATTGTAATTAAGGGTCCCGTTAAAGGGCCATTTCTCTTGATCATCTAACTTGTAAAGGGGCCACCACTGATTACAATATTTAATTAAGGTTTTCTTGTCCACGCTGCCACCTGGTGAGCCCCCGATCTCCTTCCAGTGTGCTAAAATACACCCTAGGGGACTCTTTTTCAGTATCTCACCTCCTTGATTATTGCCCATTTTATGTTCCTCCTTACCCCCTTAGTTCAGAGGTGACCCTGATCTCCTTGTGTCACCTGGGTGTTATTCCTGTTTCCCTCCCGGGAAATAATACAGCTATATCCCTGTCGCTACCTTTATCTCCAGGGGTAGGCTATGTCTCCACAGATTACTTGTTTCAACTCTCCCACCCGCTCGATCTTTTCCCACTCAGTCCAGCTACCACACTGTGAACACCAAAAATCGTCCTCCTGATCTACCCAAACCTCCGTATTACAAGCAAAGCACTTTACGATAAAAATAGGATCACAAACGTTATCCGAATGTCCAAGACACTGCCACTTAATATTCTCAATATTAGGTTCACACAATGTTTCTTTACAGTCTGTCATACGCTTCGTTCGTCTCCGGCCACTCTCCTCGCAGAGAACACGGAACCGCGGATCGGAACTCCGCACTCGCTCCGCAGCAGTGCCGCGTCTCAATCACTCATTTCACTCATACAACAATTTCCACCTTATATCAGACAATAACACAATAGTGGTACCTTATGACAAATACAACAAGTAACCAACAGTATTACAATTCCACATACTAACCGAGGGATCCCACACCAACCATTAGCCCAAGCTTGAGCATACCCCGGGGCGAGTACGCCGACTCTTTACCACGCGTAGGATGTCTCCTCACGACTTACATGTCCCCCCCTTAAGAAACCCTAAACATACCTGGTCCGCAATAGATGGTCCTTGTCTGTCCCCGCGGTGATCAGGATGAGTAGGGGAGTCCTTCCGAGAAATCTTAGGGGTACCCAAAGAAGTCCCGTCCTCAGCAGGTCCCGCAGCCGGACAGAGGGGGTCCCATCTGGGGTGCCAAATTGATGCGCGGAAACAAACCTTACAACTCGCAGAGAGTTATAAAGCAGGTATGTTTATTGCGGCACCGGGTGCAAGGGGGATCGCTCCTCCAAACTTGCACACCGGTTTGTAAAACAAGCGTCTATTTATGATGAAAAGCATACATATTCATTCAGGTGGGCTGGGTTATCATAATTGATTCTAAGAAAAGGCGTTACTATTCTAATTATTTCTAGGAACTCATTATCATAAGTCTCCTCCCCTTGCCGCATGCATACTGTTGCCTGGTGGTCGTGGGCCGGGGTCTTCTGGAGGAAGGCTCGCAGTCTTCTTCACCGTGTACCTTTACCTTTGTCCTAGAATGCTGGGTTGGCTGACCCCCAAACCGCAAAACTGGTCCCGACAAGATGGACACTTTACCCAGACAGTTAGGTTCCTCCTTAACATGCAGGCTGTTCCCGCTATCTTATACACAAGGCCATTTCTTTATCTTGGAATGCTGGGCTCCGAGCTCTGTTCTTTGCCAGGCTGTACTAAATCCAGTTGTACTGGATTGTACTAACAACCTTTAACCATTCATTCTGAATCAGTGGATACTATCAATGTTCTCCCAGAGGTCAATTTCCTGCTTTCCTCCACCAGTAAGGCTGTTGCCGCCACCGCTTGCACGCAGGTTGGCCGCCCTCATGACACTGGATCTAATGCTTTGGATAAATAGGCTACTGGTTGTTTCTGCCCTCCCCAGGCTTGAGCTAACGCTCCGTAGGCTATCCCACCCTCCACATTTACATAGAGGTGAAATGGCTTTTCTAGGGAGGGAAGAGACAATACAGGTGCCTGTATTAGTTTTTGCTTCAATTCTTCAAACCGCTGTCGCTCCTCTGGTGTCCACTCAGGATTTTCTGTCTCTTCTTGCAATTTTTCATATAAGAATTTAATATGTTGGCTAAAATTATCAATCCATAGTCTGCAGTATCTAAGAAGGCCCAGAAACTTTCTTATTTCTTTTTGCTTCTTGGAGTTGGGGTTGCCACAATACTAGAAATTCGTTCTGGGTTTATTCTCCTTTTCCCTTCACTGATCAAATGCCCCAAGTACTACACTTCCCTCTGTACAAATTGCAACTTACCTTCTGAGACTCAGAGTCCTTTTTCTGCCAAGAAGTTTAGTAATTTTATGGTGGCAGATTGAACTTCCACCTCCTCTTCCCCAGATATTAATAAATATGCATTTATGAAAGGGAGGTCCTGCTTAACCAACTTGATCTCTTTCTATGACCATGGGACCCGTCTTCTCCATGCAGGGAAGGCTGTGGACGTTGTCTGCCTGGACTTTGGTGAGGCCTTTGACACCGTCCCCCACAGCGTTCTCCTGGAGAAGCTGGCGAATCATGGCATAAACAAGTGTCCTCTTCACTGGGTAAAAACCTGGCTGGATGGCCGTGCCCAGAGAGTTGTGATTAATGGGGTGGAATCCAGTTGGCAGCCGGTCACCAGTGGTGTCCCTCAGGGCTCAGTTTTGGGGCCAGTCTTGTTTAATATCTTTATTGATGATCTGGATAAGGGGATTGAGTGCACCCTCAGTAAGTTTGCAGATGACACCAAACCAGGTGGGAGTGTTGATCTGCTTGAGGGTCAGCAGGCTCTACAGAGGGACCTGGACAGGTTGGATCATTGGGCCAAGGCCAGTGAGATGAGGTTTAATAAGGCCAAGTGCCGGGTCCTGCATTTTGGTCACAACAACCCCAGGCAACGCTACAAGCTCAGGGAAGAGTGGCTGGAAAGCTGCCCAGCAGAAAAGGACCTGGGGGTGTTGGTGGACAGCCGGCTTAACATGAGCCAGCAGCGTGCCCAGGTGGCCAAGAAGGCCAACGGCATCCTGGCCTGTATCAGGAACAGCGTGGCCAGCAGGAGCAGGGCAGTGATGGTGCCTCTGTACTGGGCCCTGGTGAGGCCTCACCTCGAGGGCTGTGTTCAGTTTTGGGCCCCTCACTTCAGGAAGGACATTGAGCTGCTGGAGCGTGTCCAGAGGAGAGCCACCAAGCTGGTGAGGGATCTGGAGAACAAGTCATACGAGGAGAGGCTGAGGGAACTGGGCATGTTTAGTTTGGAGAAGAGGAGGCTGAGGGGAGACCTCATTGCCCTCTACAACTCCCTGAAAGGAGGGTGTAGAGAGGTGGGTGTTGGCCTCTTCTCCCAAGGGAATAAAGACAGGACCGGAGGGAATGGTCTGAAGTTGGGGCGGGGGAGGTTTAGATTAGATATTAGGAAGAATTACTTTACTGAGAGAGTGGTCAGGCCCTGGAACAGCCTGCCCAGGGAGGTTGTGGAGTCACTATCCCTGGAGGTATTTAAGGAACGTGTAGACATGGCACTTCAGAGCATGCTCTAGTGCCCGAGATTGTTGGTTTCTGTCTGTTTGTGGGGTGCTGTGTGGTTGTGGGCGTTTGTTTTGGTTTGGTTTTGGTGTTTGGTGTTCTGGGATTATTTTTTTTTTTTTTTTGTTGGTTGGACTCGATGATCTCAAAGGTCCCATCCAACCAAAAATATTCTGTGATTCTGTGAAATCATCTACATTCTGAAGCAGCTTGATCTCTGGAGAAAAGGAAATTTCCTCAAGAATTTGTTCCAATACCCGCCCAAAAAGGTTGGGTGATTCAGTAAACCCCTGTGGTAACACAGTCCACCAAAATTGCTGCTTCCTCCCTGTTACTAGGTCCTCCCATTCAAAGGCAAACATGTCTCGACTTTCTGCTGCCACTTTCTGCTACTACACTGAACCACTTGTGTTCACGAGGTATTTTGCTTAACAATGTATAAGGGTTGGGTAAAACTGGATAATGCATCTGAACAATTTTGTTTAGTTCCCTCAAATCTTGCACTAGTCTCCAACCCCCATCTGACTTCCGGACCGGTAAAATAGGTGTATTATAAGAAGAGATGCGTGGCTCCAAAAGACCATCTTTCAACAATCCCTCAATCACAGGTTGAAGCCCCTTCCTCCCCTCCAGGGATATAGGGTATTGCTTCATACGCACAGGTTGACTCTGCTTCTTTAATTCTACTTTTAGAGGGGGTATGTCCAATCCTCCCCGATTTCCTTCCGCCACCCAGACTATTGGATTAATCGCTTGCCTCTGTGATGCTCCCCTTACAGCGCTCCCCTCATGAAGAGCATTTTAAAAGATACCTTGCGGAGTCTGAGTGCTTTTCTTACTGGGATCATCACAGACCAGCACCTCCTGGTTATAACCACTCTTTCAACAACCTTGGATGCCAACACTCAGGTCCCATGGACTGGTAAGGGTGTAGTTTGCTCAGGTAGCCCCTGGCTTGGTCCCCGTCCACTGCTCGTTCTTCTCCTCCAGAGTCCTGCCTCAAAGCAAAAAGGGCTGGGAGACCTCGCTGGTGGCAACTCGGGGAAAGAGGACATAGAGCATCTCAGATCTATCTACACCGTCTCCTACTAAATTCAGCAGTGGCCCCATGTTATCTCTTCTTCTGCTTTAACTGTTCCTGAATTACCAAAAGCTCATCTTGGTGCCCTGGAATTCCTTTTCAAGTTTCAATTGAGTTTTGATAGGGGCCATTGCTGAGCCAGGAGAATGCTATCCTTGAGGACAAGATGTATCCAGGCACACAGTGAAAACTGGTCTTTTCATTGATTGTATCGTCAAGGGATTGAGTAAAGATCCCTGTGTGATGTGTTTCATGTCCATGAAGAAGAGAGAGGGGACAGACCTTGCCTCTCTGATGCCACCTGATGACTGGTGCCTCTGACAGAAGGCATCAGTCGAGGGAACGGGCGCCCAATCGCACTCTCTGCGATGCCGTCTGGGGCATCTGTGACACATCCACCCTGAATGGGAACTGCTTCCCTGCAGGTCCCGTGTGCTCCAGGCCAGCCTTGGAATCTCATGTTACTCTGTGGCCCTGGATTTGAACATTGCATTGAGTAGCTGCCCTGAATTCTGTCCGGCCACAGGGAACTGAACCTGGGACAAATGCCCCTGTAGTCACTTGAGCTCTGGTAAATTCAGCTGATGGAAAAGAGAGAGGCCTTGCTCTCCCTATGGCACAGGAGTGCAGTCGTTCAAATGAATACCTCTAAAAACTGACATGAACATAGTGAGTAGATAAAACATTCCCTTGGCCTTTTTGGGGGGAATCAGTTGCCATTTCAGTTGGCCAAAGGATTTCCCACCAGGCTCATATATGATCCCTGAGATGTTGCCCTGTCTCTAAGAACTGCCCCATTAGAGCTTGCAGTTCCCTGCTCATATCTTTGACCACCCCTGACACCTTCAATGTGGCCAGGCGTTGTCTGAACAGCCCAATCCTGCCCTCCATCGCCATGGATGAACGTGGGAGCTGGAGACAAGGAGCTCACATGCAGGAGCCTATTGTTGTGCACACCTGAACCCCTGAGGCAAGAGGAATCCCACCTCCAGTGGGTTTGTGGCAAGCATAGGAGGGAGGAGAGTCTCCTTCAAACGCCAGCAACAGAAACACAGGATGAGATGTTCCATGGACTCAGCTGAATCCCTTCCCTCAGCAGGGGTAACGGAGATCCCTGCCTGTCGCTGTCTGGATGTCCTGTCTTACTATATAATAATACCAAAAATAGTGACATTTAGAAGTAACTTTGAGAGGAGAATTTTCAGTTCTGGAAAGAAGTGTCTCTATCCAGCTGAGAGAGGGAACACCGGGGATGACTTCAGCCTGTTTCACAGCCGGTTCCCCTGGAGCCCCAGGGACCCCTCCAGGGAGCCCAGATGGGGCAGAGAAAGTGCTGCCTTGGGCTGTTGCTCTGCTGCTGAGCTGGGCCGGGCTCCTGGGATGGAGGGAGCTCCTGGCCATGGGGCAGCGCGGCAGAGAGACAGCTCTGCCCAGGAGCAGCTCCTCTGCCAAGCGCAGCAGGGCTGGGGGCTCTCCCAGGACAGGCAGAGAGAGAGCTTAAAGGTGGTCAGGACTGGGAGGATGACTGAGAGCGCACTGGAGGAGAAATCTTCACAGCCCTTGACAGGGTAAGTCTCTGGCTGCAGGGCAATGCAGCTGCGGTTCCTGGAATGATCTCCTAAAGCTGGCACATCCCACAGGCTATGGCATCTATGAGGAGGTCTCTCACAGTTTCTTCAGAGTAGAGAAAAGGACTTGCTTTGGAGCCCAGCTTACCTAAGGCTCTTTCAAAGGGACAGGGCACATCAGCTGCCTTCTCCCAGGGATGGCTTCACACCCGGAGTGTGAAGCCAGGTGTTCACAAGGGGTGCCCAGGGCTGTCCTTCAGAACAGGGTCCCTGTGTCCCAGGGAACTGTGTGCTGGGGCAGGGACTCTGCCGCCAGTCAGGGTCAGATCTCAGCCTACCCGGGGAGCAGGATAAATGTTTAAGGAGTTCTCAAGTTGGAAGAAGTCACTGGGACTCCTGAGCTGTAACTTTGAAAGATCAGTAGGTCTGCCTTGAAGCTCTTAGGGTGCCTTCAGCCACTCCTCTGCCCATGGAGAGCACCAGCATCACCTCTGCTGGACCATCAGGGTTGCTCTGACCTGCCCTTTTGCACCTGCGAACAGGAACATGAACCCAGTCCCTGCCCTGCAAACAGGCAGGTGTCTGTAGGGCCAAGGTGAGTGCACAGAGGTTGGGATGGGCTCTGTGAGTGCTGACAGGATAAGACACGGCACAGGGAAACACTTCCCAGGAGGAAAATGTCCAGGCAGCAGAGACATGATCAGGGAATGAGAGGAAACTAAAACCAGTAATGCTGTGGGAAGGAGGGCAATGTTGATATCTGGGAGGTGGCATGAACGGCTGGGTGAGGGTAGCATTTTCCTGAGTGCCTGGCTGTCTCTCCACTTGCCTCCCTCAACCAGAACCTCACTGCATTTTTCCTTGTTTCTCTACTTGTCTGTGATATTGTTGTTGTCTTGTTCTCTCAGTCAGGCTCTCTGGGGATGGGAGCTGCAGCAGCCAAGTCAGGCACGGCTCTTGTCATTCCTCCCAGGCAGGTGTGTCCATGGGAATGAAGTGCCCAAGCTCTCCTCTGACCTGTGGGGCTGTGGGCAAAGGAGTCGATGTGGCTGGGGAATGAGCTGAGCCTCCCTTACTGAGATATCTTCAACAGGACACGTGGGTATCTCCTTGGGGTGTCCTTCCAAGCTCTGAGCTGCCCTCCAGGATGCAAATCTTTCCTACAGCATCTTTGTGTTCTCTCAGTGCCCCATGGAGAAGCACAGAGATGCTACAATGGAGGAAATGCTGCTGGGTTTGTGAAATCAACTCTGTGTGTCCTTGGTGAGAAGTGGGGTGCCGAGCCCTTGCTCAGATACCTTAAGAAAGGGTAAGACATTTAGTGATCGCTCTGCTCTCAGCAGAAAAGAAGCCAATTTTCAAGGGAGGAGAGCGTGATTGCCCTCTAATACCCAAAGGTGCAAGTGCAGGAGAGTTGGGAACAAGCCCGTCCAGCCCCCCCTGAGCTTGCCCTAAGCCACAGCGAATCCTTTTGCCTCTTAGGTCTTACAGTTGCTAACTCTGAGCGCAGGAGAAATGTGGGGGATTTCTGGCTTTGGAGAACCAGTCATGATGTGTGGGTAGGAAGAAAATTCCCTGAACTCAGTTCTACCACCCACGTTGTTTCAAACTGGAAGTGCAGATGCTAACAAGCCCTTCTGCATTAGGAATGGTTTAGTCTCACAAATTCCAAATATCCTCCCGAGCCCCTCTGCCACATTCCAATGTACCCACTGCAGCAGGGCAGGGATGACTCCTGAAGAGGCCAAATGCAGAGGCCTGGCTGTTCACAGCACTGGCAGCCAGCACAAAATGAAGCTCAAGTCAGGGATCTGAAAGAAGGTTGCAGAGGGACAGTCTACAGGAAATGGCGTAGCTTTTCCTCAAACAAGCCTGTCCTAAATTGTTGCTTTCTTTTCCTCCAAGAACAGTGCCCCATGCCCAGAGGAAGCAGATGCCCAACAGGAGCTCCATCACCCAGTTCCTCCTCCTGGCATTCGCAGACACACGGGACCTGCAGCTCTTGCACTTCTGGCTCTTCCTGGGCATCTACCTGGCTGCCCTCCTGGGAAACGCACTCATCATCACTGCCATCGCCTGTGACCACCGCCTCCACACCCCCATGTACTTCTTCCTCCTCAACCTCTCCATTCTTGACCTGGCATCCATCTCCACCACTGTCCCCAAATCTCTTGCAGTTTCCCTCTGGGATTCCAGGGCCATCTCCTACTGGGGATGTGTGGCCCAGCTCTTGTTCTTTTTCTTCTTTATCACAGCAGAGTTTTGTCTTCTCACTGTCATGTCCTACGACCGCTATGTTGCCATCTGCCAACCCCTGCACTACGGGACCCTCCTGGGCAGCAGAGCTTGTGTCCACATGGCAGCAGCTGCCTGGGGCAGTGGGTTTCTCAATGCTCTCCTGCACACGGCCAATACATTTTCCCTACCCCTCTGGCCAGGGCAATGTCCTGGACCAGTTCTTCTGTGAAATGCCCCAGATCTTCAAGCTCTCCTGCTCACACTCCTACCTCAGGGAAGTTGTTCTTATTGTGGTCAGTGTCTGTTTATCATTTGGCTGTTTTGTGTTCATTGTGGTGTCCTACGTGCAGATCTTCAGGGCCGTGCTGAGAATCCCCTCTGAGCAGGGACGGCACAAAGCCTTTTCCACGTGCCTCCCTCACCTGGCCGTGGTCTCCCTGTTTGTCACCACTGGCACACTTGCCTACCTGAAGCCCCCCTCCATCTCCTCCCCATCCCTGGATCTGATGGTGGCTGTTGTGTACTCAGTGGTGCCTCCAGCTGTGAACCCCCTCATCTACAGCATGAGGAACCAGGAGCTCAAAGAAGCTTTGAAGAAACTCATTCAATGGGTTCACCTCCAGCAGCGGTAGAGCTGCCCATCTCTCCTCACAGACTCTTCTTAGCTTTTCTCAGGGTGGTTTGTGCTTCATTTCTTTTTCATCTGTGGTCATCGTGTTCATACAGGAATGTCTGTATTTGCTCCACATCTCCAGAAGCATGATCCTACTGTGCTGAACAATACAGAGGCCTTTGGTAAATGTGCCATCATGGTGTCAGAGCTGGCTTCCTGAGGATCTCTGTAATCAAAGGGCACCTCTCCCAAGGGCAGCTCCTGAAGCCTGGGCTCTTCTTCCTGCTGAAGGCAGGAGCAGGCTCCAGGAACTGCACTCGCCATGGCTGCTGCTGAGCTTGGTTCTCGGAGGGTTTATGGGGAGAGGGCACTGGGAGACATTCTGGGGAGAGAGGGCTGGACCCAGGTCTCACTAATTTTAAGTATCTGTCCTGGGTTGGGTGTCACAGGGGTAACTTCTCTTACAGTGCTGGGGAAAACTGCACTTTTAGAAGTCTCTAGTGTCTGAATTCATGAAAATATGTACTTTATAGCCAGCCAGACTCTGTGGGATTCAAGGTCTCGGTGTTTTTGAGCCTTGCCAGGTGCAGGCACAAGGAGGAGCAAGGCCTGGGCATTTGGCCTGGGCTGGCCAACAGGATTATTTCATACCATGATCGTCACATTCAATATAAATTAGAAAAGTTTGCTGTGTAGTTTCTCTCTCCCTTGATGGTCATGGTCCAGAGAACTCCTTGCCTCAGTTCTGGGCCCCGGTTCTGGACCCCTGAGCCCTTCCCTTCCCCCCAAAGCCTCAGCCACCCCCAGTGTCCAACCTTTGCTGTTCCTGCTGGGAGTGCACACCTTCCTGCTGATGGAATGGGCTGAGAATAATTCTTGTATATCTTAGATTAGTATCGGGATTGATACTGGTTCTTTAGTATTATTGTTAATTATTTAGTCTTATCCTATTAAATCTATTTATATTTCAATCCTCGTGTTTCTTTTTGTTCCCCGATTCCCCTTTCTGGGTGGGGAAGGGTCATTGGGTGAGAGAATAATTGTCTAAATGACCATAAATTGTTATGGGTTTTCTCAAACCGTAACAGTATCCACAAGCAAACAAGGGCTCTGCCATCCCAGGGGAGGCCGGTGGGACCCTCCAAAAGGAGACTGGAGAGTGATTCGTGTGTCCTTCAGTAAAAGCCCATGGATGGGTCAATGTGCACGTGGGAAAACATCCTGAGTCATGAAAAAAGCTCTGAGCCCATTCCACAGCTGTAGACCCCTGGGAAGGAGCTCAGTGGCAGTGCGGCCCCTCCAGCTGATTCTGCTTCCCTCCCTGACCAGCACAGCCAGTGTGGAGTCACTCCAAGGGCCCACAGCCCACTTGCTCTGTGGAGCATCACTGCCAGCGTGGGGCCCTGTGAGGAGCACAGCGCCACCAGGCTGGACCGGAGGAGGGGTGGGGAGAGATCAGAGGAGCCGAGCATGGCTAGAAATAGCCTTGGAGAGAAAAATGAATGTGTTCAGCTGCTCCAAGATAATACCTGGAGTTTGGGTACCCTAAAGGACGCTCACGGTGCAGAGTCCTTGCTGTGCTGGTGCTCCATCAGGCCTGGGAAGTGGCTGGAGAAGGACTGGTGTCCACCACTTGCCATCTCTTGGTGCCATCATCCTTCCTGAAGGGTGTCATGGAAAGGAAGGCTGGGGCCCTGTATCAGGGCTTGCACTGAAGGAAGCCACATCACTTTGCTGCCATCCTTCAGTCCTTGTGCCCAGAACATGTTCTTCAGGCAACCTTCCCCACCCTGGGTGTCAGCACTTACCTCAAAAGTCACCCTTAGACAAGGTTCCTCAGCAGGGGCTGAGCTGGAGGACTGGGGTCCAGCTGTGACCACAGGAAGACTTCTCCTGGGTCCTCTGCTGGTGTCGCAGCTTCTGTGGTCCCCCAGCAGAAAAGGCAGCATACAGAGACTTGGGAAACTGTAGACCATCCCCATGCCCATGGGAGCCCTCAAGAAGAGTCCCTCACTCCAAAGATCCAGCCTGGCTTGTTGCTGCATGGACAGACAGGGGAAACTGTCCCAAGAACCTCCTTCCAGACCCCATTGCCTCGTACCAGCCCCAGTGCCCAGCCAGACAGGGCTCTCCCCCTGGTCACTGCAATGGTTCCAGGCACCCAAGGCAGTGTGGAGTCACTCCGTGTGTTACCCACCTGGTAACACATCCATGTTGTAGTTACTGCTGAGCGAAGCTTGCACAGCATCGAGGCCATTTGGGCTTCTGATGGTGCCCCAGCAAAAAGTAGGCAGGGGGTACATGGGAAGTTCAGAGGGGACATCGCTGGGACAGCTGACCTAAATGGGCATATTCCATACCATATGACGTCATAAGTGAGTGAGTGGCTGTGTGGGACTGAGCTGTCTACCAAGGTTATACCACAACACCCGTACATCAAGGCAAGCTCGGACAGGACTGGTTGAGGAGCAACCTCAAGGAGAAAGGTTTGGGCATCCCAAGGTCGGCCAGAGCAGCCAGTGCGGCTCAACAAGAATATGGCCATGAGCACATTGGAGGAATATGGCCTCCCAGAAAAGGAGACTTATTGTCCATCCTGACTCAGCAAGAGTGTGGCCGCATTGGGAGTGGTGTTCCCCAGGGATTTGACTCCCTGTTCTGGAGGAATTGGAAGGAATGGTCACATCTGCCAGGATGGGGTTAGGGGCCATGTGTGGAGGGGCTGGGAGACCTGGGCTACTTAGCCCAGTGAAGTGGAGGCTGAGGGAAGAATAGCAGTAGCTCAAGACAGTTTGAACATTTCAAGAAGATGGCACCATTTTTGACAGTGGGAAACAGGATGGCAAAGGAAAATCATCAGACACTGCAGCTTTGGACGTCCAAAGTGCACTGAGGGTGAAGAAATGTCATTCTGAGGGTGGTGCTGTGGTGCAAAAAGTCCCTGAGAGGGAGTCTGGACCAGCCCATGGCTTTGTGTTTCAAAGAACATCTGGTGAGGAAGGAGAGACACCGGTACAGATAGGGACATGCTGGCGTGAGAACAAGATGGGGAAGTACATTGGGTGTCTGCAGCCTGCAGGGAAACAGGCACAGGCATGGGACAGTGTAGGACAGCCTGTGGTGCAGATGGCCAGGGGCGCTGTCAGGGCTGAAAGGCCCTGGCAGAACCCAGGTCTTTGCCCCCTTGGCTATGGCTGATGGCCCGGCCACAAAGGCCTAAGAAGACACACATCATCCTCATGGCAATGGGGCATCGTTGCCTCCTTGCAACCCTCCCAGGGAGGCCGGGAGGTGTCGTACCATTGTCCTGTCTTTGGCATTGCACTCCCCACGTCCCCAGGAAGAACCTTAACCCACACAAAAGGGTCAGGATCTGCCTTCCCAGGGTCTGGGGGTCAGGGCTTGGCCTTTCTGCTTCATCAAACAAAGCCAGGGGTTTCTCAGCACCTGAGCTGCCTGCACAGCACCTTTGCCTTCCTGCCATCATGGCCTCCTGTGATCTGCTCTAACGAGTCCCTGGGGAGGCTTTGTCAGGAATGGCCCTCGCAGGGGCCTGTTTATACTTCAAGGTACTTTGGGGTTTGCTTCTGACTTTGATTTCTTGAGAGGTTTCTTCAATCTCCTCTTGGCATCTGAGGTTCATGGACTCAGCACCAAATATGCCATGGGGCTCATTAAGATACAGAAAGCCCTAATGAGCTATGTCTCTGCCTGTAATTTTCTTTAAGGCCTTAGGACTTGTACAACTAATTGGAGAGGTTTCAGTTGGGTACCTAATATGAAGCTTTACGTGAAGATCTCATAAAGGAGGATTCTTTCTTTCAAGGGTATTTTCTATCTTGTTTTAGTTTATAGAAGAAGTGAGAACGGCATTCTCCAATGGGTATTGATCCAGCGGGTCTCCTGGAGACACCTGTACAGGCAGGAGAAGCAGTCCCTTTAGGTCCAACGCTGTATGGACAACCTCACTCCTCACCTCCTCAAGCCCACCAGTTCCCTCCTCGGCCACTTCGCACTTGCATCCCTTTTCCTCGCATCAGACTTCTCCACCGCACTCTGCAGCTGGATGGTACAGCTCCTTTCCACCAGCTCCCACCTGCTTTCCTTAGAGACCGGGCTGCACAACGGCACAGAAAGGTTTCTCTGCATTGCCGACAAAGAAAAGTTAAACTTGATGTAATTTAATAAACTATAGAACTCTCTCCTCACATATAGGCAAAGTCTAAGCAGCAGCTCCTGTCATCCAGCTTTCACAAGGGGTTTCCAGACAAGAACATTTTTAGACAGAGGAATAAGAAAGAATAGATATAAACACAAGGAAGGTGTTGACTAAAGAGTTAAAGAGACTTCTGAACGATGGGGCAGGTTTCTAACTCCCTGAACCTCAAAGCAGAAAGCAGAGAGTGGAGAGGCATCTGACTGACCAAAGAGCAAGCGGAGGAGAAACCCGAGAGCAATGGGAAGGGCAGGCGTCCAGGTAGTCTGCTGAAAAGATGTCCCTAGACATGGCCATTGAACCAGGAGAGGTGGAAACACCTGAGTAACGAGGTCGATGAAGTAATTAATGTAGTGGTGTATGTAGTGGTACTACTACTACACTACAGTGATGTAGTGGTAATACAAATACAGGGGAAGATCAGTATTTCTTCTGCCATTAGTAGAATTCTGTCATGGTGGGAAACTCGGCCATTTCTTAAACGTGCTCCGATGATTCAGATGATGAAAATGTGCTGGTACATTTTTTTCAAATGTAAAAAATAAATAAAAAATAACACCGTGCACCTTTCTGGTCAGAAATCAGTCGTGTGAGCATAAACAACCAGGACTGTTTGGACGTTAAGCACAATAAAAAGAGTTTTTACAAATACATTAGCAAGAAAAGGAGGACTAAGGAGACTCTTCATCCTTTATTAGATGGGGGCGGTAAGATAGTGACCAAGGATGAGGAAAAGTCTACGGTACTTAATGCCTTAATTACCTCAGCCTATAGTAGTAGGACCAGTTGTTCCCTGAGTACCCAGACCCCTGCGATAGTAGATAGGGGTGGGGAGAAGAATGAAGCCCCCATAATCCAAGGGGAAATGCTGAGGGAGTCTTGGCCACCTGGGCACGCTGCTGGCTCATATTCAGCTGACAGTTGACCAACACCCCCAGGTCCTTTTCTGCCGGGCAGCTCCAGCCACTCTTCCCCCAGCCTGTAGAGCTCATGGGGTTGGTGTGACCCAAGGGCAGGACCCGGCACTTGGCCTTGTTGAACTTCACACTGTTGGCCTCAGCCCATCGATCCAGCCCATCCAGATCCCTCTGGGGACCAATCCTACCCTCCAGCAGATCAACACTCCCACCCAAATTGGTGTCCTCTGTGAACTTACTGAGGGTGCACTCCATCACCTCGTCCAGATCATTGATAAAGTTATGAAAGAGAACAGGCCCTGATACTGAGCCCTGGGGAACACCACTGGTGATTGGCCGCCAACTGGATTGAACTCCATTCACCACTGCTCTCGGGGCCCAGCCCCCAGCCAGTTTTTTACCAAGCGAAGAGTACTCCCATCCAAGTCATGGGCAGCCAGTTTCTCCAGGAGAATGCTGTGGGAAATGTTGTCAAAGGCTTCACTAAAGTCCAGGGACACAACATCCACAGCCTTTCCCTCATCCACCAAGTGGGTCACCTCGTTATAGAAGGAGATCAGGTTTGTCAAGCAGGACCTGCCTTTCACAAGCCCATGCTGACTTGGCCTGATCGCCTGGTTGTCCTGTTTGTGCCTGTCGTGTCAAAAGGAATGTAGTTTTAGTTTTGTCTGTCAGAGTCCCAGGACCTTCACTGATTTGTCTGTCAGAGTCCCAGCAAAGGACTTGCAGTGAGTCAGATTCACAAAAAAATGAAAATGATTTATTTTATTGAGAACCTCAGAACAGATTTGAGATTGGCGTTGATAAATTCACTAACTACAATAGCGCTACTAATGGAGGTTAATATTGCTGGTAAAAATAGTAATAATACAACAGCTCAGGGTAACATTCACCAGAGGGTGAAAGGCGCAGTGCTGACCCAGGAAGGCGTCCCTGCCTGGGGTGGAGGGAGAGAACGCAGCCCCTCGACCGGTCCCTCAGGTGTCGAGGTTCTTCTCTCCAAATTTAGCAGTCATTTTCTCCGTCTTTTTATTTCCAAAATTATGAGGTTTCCCTCCCCCAGGTTGTATGATTTGGGTGCAGAGACAAGTGCTACGGTCATATATGTTTCGTGTGATGTCTATAATCCTCATTAGCGTATGCAGGGGGGTCAACTTTAATATGCATTTCACAGGCAATGAGGCAAAGGTCACTCATTGGACACGATGGCCCTTTGAAGAAGCAAAGACCTGCAACGGTTCCTGTTATCTTCTTGTCTTTGCTGACCAAAAGCAGGGCTGTCCTGCCTCCACAGGGCTCCCTCCTGATCCGCATCCCCTCAGAGCCAGGCGAGTCTCCACTCCCCCGGGGGGCACAGGAGAGGTGAGAGAGGGCAAGTGAGAGAAATCTCCTTGGGATGGTGGGGGCTGTTCCTGGCATCACACACAGCAATGTCAGGGCTCTGACAGGGCTGTTCAGAGAAACGAGTCCTTCCCTGGCACAGGCAGAGGCCCTGCAGCAGACTCCCTGGCCTCCGGTGGCCACCCCCAGAGGCTGCAGCCCCTCGGCCCTGCGGGCTGTCTCCTGCTCTGCACCTCTCTGAGATGCCCCACGGCTGAGGAATGGACGCAGGGACCTCGGTCCAAGGAAGCCCATCCCTGTGCTGCATCCAGCGGCTTTCCCAGGGGATGTTACTGGCAGGGTGTGTGACAATTATCCTGGGGAAGCTTCCTTGGGGTGTCCAGCACTCACAGGACCAGAGAAGAACCTGCTCTGCTGGTCCTTCCTGTCTTTCCTAGGATGCCTGGCTGTGCAAGGACTCTGTTGTGTGCCCATGCCTTGCACACTCACACAGTTAAGCTCTGCACTTGTGTTTTCAACTGTGGGGCACTTTCCTGGGAAAAGGAAATGCCAACTTTATAAAAAGAACTATGACTTCATGCCCTGCCCTGAGGAGTCTCTGATATGATGGAGGTGCTGTTAGGGAGTTCAGCTCTGGAAGGGAATTGCCCAGTGCCTGTCCTGACCTGTGGTCCAGGGCTGCCCCACAGCAGGAGGATGAGCTGCCAGAGCACTCGGGCTCCATAGCAAGGCAAGGGCTCAGAAGGCAAGTGTGGGTGTGGAAAGAGACCAAATTGGAAAAGACCAAGGTTGGTGCTCGCTGACAGAGCTGCTGTGCTCGGACTCTTTCCCCTCCACCTCTGCTCACAGGCATTGCCCTGCAGCTCCGGAGAAAGCCTGAGAGGAAGGATTTTGAGCAACAGGTCGCTGGATGGTTCTATATTTTATTTTAAAACACAGAGAGAGCAGGTCCTCATTTATACAGTATGTAGATTTCACAAATTTGGAAAAATGCATAATTCGAAACAGCAAAACAAGTTGGTTTTTTTGGTACAAAACATTATACAAAGTAAAGCAAAAAAGAAAAAAACAACAAAAGCCAAACAAAGGCCTAAACACAGAATTAAAACTAACATAAACTACAGTACATGAGCTTGACATATAATGAGTTACGTTAACAGTGATTTGTAGAAGAAGACAGCTTATTGTTTCAGAAAATCATCTGGTCATCAGTTTCCACACTGCACCTTTGAGCTCCTTGTTCCTCATGCTGTAGATGAGGGGGTTCACAGCAGGAGGCACCACCAAGTACAGAAGAGCCACCACAAGGTCTAGAACAAGGCAGGAGATGGAGGGGGGCTTCAGGTAGGCAAAAAATGAAGTGCTGACAAAGAGGGAGACCACGGCCAGTTGAGGGATGCACATGGAAAAGTCTTTGTGCCGTCCCTGCTCAGAGGGGATCCTCAGCACGGCCCTGAAGATCTGTACATAGGACACCACAATGAAAACAAAACAGCCAAAGCCTGAACAGGCACTGACCACAAGAAGCCCAAGTTCCCTGAGGTAGGAGTGTGAGCAGGAGAGCTTGAGGATCTGGGGCATTTCACAGAAGAACTGGTCCAGGACATTGCCCTGGCAGAGGGGTAGGGAAAATGTATTGGCCGTGTGCAGGAGAGCATTGAGAAACCCACTGCCCCAGGCAGCTGCTGCCATGTGGACACAAGCTCTGCTGCCCAGGAGGGTCCCGTAGTGCAGGGGTTGGCAGATGGCAATGTAGCGGTCGTAGGACATGACAGTGAGAAGACAATACTCTGCTGTGATAAAAAGAGAAAGAAGAAGAGCTGCGCAGCACATCCTGAGTAGGAGATGGTCCTAGTGTCAAACAGGGAATTGGCCATGGCTTTGGGGACAGGGGTGGAGATGGAGCCCAGGTCAAGAACGGAGAGGTTGAGGAGGAAGAAGTACATGGGGGTGTGGAGGCGGTGGTCACAGGCGATGGCGGTGATGATGAGTGCGTTTCCCAGGAGGGCAGCCAGGTAGATGCCCAGGAAGAGCCCGAAGTGCAAGAGCTGCAGCTCCCGTGTGTCTGCGAATGCCAGGAGGAGGAACTGGGTGATGGAGCTGCTGTTGGACATTTGCTGCCTCTGGGCATGGAGACCCCTGCAAGGAGGAAAAGTCATTGACAAGTTATGGGAGACTTTTAGCAGCAAAACCAAAGCCTTTTCCTACAGACCCTTCCCTGCTACACGCCTTACCCCCTGTATTCCTTTTCTAGGAGAGCTTCCCTCAGCTCCATGGCTGAAGCTCTGCTATCGTGCTGGTTGAACGTGCCATGAGGAGCTGGGCCTCTGCCCACTGGTGCCGAGGAGTCAGCCCTGCTCTGCAGCAGAGAGTTCACGGGAACGCTGGAAGCAGGGGCCAGTCCTGGTGTTTGACTTTGTCAGATAAAACCATGCCCAATGCACAAGGGTGTGCCAGTACCTGCACTCCCTCTTCGAAGGAGTGAGGGAGGCAGAGGCCAACTGAGAGCTTTTTTGAAAAAAAAATTCCCTCCGTCCCATTGTGGGATGTCAGAAACCCTCAGTATTCCTGCTGCACTCAGGGAGAGCAGAGTGAATCCTGCAAGGCAAGAGGATTGCCTGTGGCTTAGTACAGAGCGAGGGGAGCTGGGCTGTCCCTCAGCCCCTGACACACTGGGCTTGCGCCTTTCTGAGATGGAGGGCGATCACACGCCCTCAATGTTTCCCTGAGAAGTCAGCAGAACCTGCTGAGAGCAGAGGGATCCACTGCAGACAACTAAATGTCTCGCCCTTTCTCAACGTCTCAGCAACCACTTCCAGCCCAGGACACACAGGGCTCATTTCACCAACCCAACAGCATTTCCTTGGTCATAGCGTCTCTGCGCTTCTCCATGGGGCTTTCAGGTAACACAAAGATGCTATGGGACAGATTTGCATCCTGGAGGGCAGCTCACAGCTTGGAAGGACACCTCAAGGAGATACATCAGTTTTTTCACGATGTTATCTCACGAAGGGAAAACCAGCTGATTCCCCAGCCCCACAGGCTGCATTGTCCACAGCCGCACAGGCGAGAGGAAAGCTGGGACCCTTGTTCCCATGGACACACGTGCATGGGAGGACGCACAAGATCAAAGTGTGACTCTGCAGCTGAAACTCCCATCCCCAGAGAGCCTGAGAGTGAGAACAAGAAAAGAGCAGCAATAACACAGACAAGTGGAGAAACAAGGGAAACTGCAGCGAGGGTCTGGCTGAAGGAGGCCAGGGCAGAGGCAGCCGGGCGCTCGGGACAGCATCACCCGTACCCAGCCGTGCCTGTCACCTCCCAGACACCGACACTGCCGGGCAGTCGCTCTCAGCCCCGCTGCTCTGCAGGGAGAACGGGGCAGGTGGCTGGAGAGCTGCACCACGGCTCTGCTGGAGCTCCGGCTGCAGAGGAGGTGGTTCATGCCTTGGACCCCACAGCCCTGAGGGCAGAGGCTTTGGTGGGAGAGGAGGCACGGGGGGGCTTGCTCAGGGGAAGGGGTCTGCATTGGAGGGGATCGTACGGAGTTTGCGGAATTCTCCCTCCCACAACATTTCTGGTTTAAGTTTCCTCTCGTTCCCATGTCATATCCCTGCTGCCAGGAGATTTTCCTCCTGGGAAGTGTTTCCCTGTGCCGTGTCTTATCCTGTCAGCACTCACAGAGCCCATCCCAACCTCTGTGCACTCACCTTGGCCCTACAGACACCTGCCTGTTTGCAGGGCAGGGGCTGGGTTCATGTTCCTGTTCGCAGGTGCAAAAGGGCAGGTCAGAGCAACCCTGATGGTCCAGCAGAGGTGATGCTGGTGCTCTCCATGGGCAGAGGAGCGGCTGAAGGCCCCTCAGAAGGCTTCTTTTAGACCAACTGATGCCTCAAAGTTGCAGCTCAGGAATCACAGTGACTTCTGCAAACTCGAGAGATCCTTACACATTCATCCCTTTTTCCACCTCTCTCCCCGCACCCCCCGGATAAGAAACTGGAAACACAACCTGAGGAAATAGTTCCCTTGGAAGCGTGTAGGGGTGATCTGGAGCTGTGAGCAGCCCTGACCAACTCAACACCGTCTTGACAGCAGAAGGACCCTCTCCTGCTTCTCCCCAGAGCTTCTCCCCACACCGCTGTGGGAACAACCTGGGCAGACTGAGTGTTGACCCTGGCAAGAGACAAAGTCCCTGCGCTGGCACACAGCCCCCTGCGGTGCAGAGACCCTGCTCTGAAGGACAGCCCTGAGTACTCCTGGCTGCACACCCGGCTTCACACTCTGCAGCCTCCCCCAGGGGAAGGCAGCCGACATGCCCTGGCCGGCTGAGGGTGCAGCAGGGAAGCCGTGCTCCAAAGCACGTCCTTGTTCTACGCGGGGGAAACTGAGAGTCCTCCTGACAGATCCCATGGGCTGTTGTCGTGGTTTTGGCTGAATTTACCAAAACCGGACCGGCAGATGGCCCTTCCCCCCCCCTTTCCCCCCCCAAAAGAGGAGAGAGGAAGAGA
The DNA here is from genome assembly GCF_964106895.1 of Numenius arquata. NCBI lineage: Eukaryota > Metazoa > Chordata > Aves > Charadriiformes > Scolopacidae > Numenius > Numenius arquata. Next base: position 636,301 of record NW_027415198.1, read on the forward strand.
AAGAGATAAGGAGATTCAGAAGTTTAGAATGAACTAAACTACTTTAATGAAGAATTAATATTAAAATAAAAATAAAGAAGAAAATAATGAAATAGATACAATATATACAAAACCGTATCAAGCTCCCAGGATGTCAGTTACATCACCGGCAGGCACTGGGGAAGTCCCAGACTAGACTCAGTGACAAATGGGAACTGGATTCCAGCTCTGGAGTCAGGAACACACGGATCGGGATCAAAGGCAGATGAACAGACAGAGTCCTCTCTGGACGTCGGCCATCGCAGGAAGGGGGCTGACCCTTTGATCCCTCAGCCTTTATACTGAGCATGGGGCAGATGGGATGGAATACCCCAGTTGGTCAGGTTTGGGTCACCTGTCCTGTCCGCTCCTCCCCACCGATGTGACCCCTCTACGTTTTTTCCGTTTCCGACCCTCTAAGGGGGCAAATAACGAAATTGGCTGACCTTGGTTGTTATAGCAATAAGTATAAGCAAGGGCCTCCCTGCATACCATTCCTTGGCATGGAGCACAAACATTGGTCTTATCACTCTGAGAACGAGCAGTTTTCTCCACAATATGCCGTTAATTTCAGAGAGTTAGAGGAGGCCTAGCTAGGATGTAAAGTTACAGAACAGAAAATTGGTTCGGTTTTACTTCAAACCGGGACATTCCACCCCTTATTCCATACCATTTGCATCATGCTTAGATTACAACTACTATCATCTATAAAATCTATACATACATACATATATAGATAGATATATGTAAATCACTCAGTTATAATTTATCTCTATATACAAAAGCTTAAGTCCATTTCACAGCAGATCAGGTTCTCAGGGTAGGAAAGACAGTGTGAAATTCATTGTGGTTCGTGCCCATGGGTAACATGTCCATCTCAGAGAAGTTTTACTAGACGCCACTTGATCAATCCGGCTAGGTTTCATCATTGCAGTGTCATCCTGAAAAACACTTATAGAACACTGTTAGTATTGTAAACAACTAACATCATACTCGGAATTAAGTATTCTCACCCAGGGTCAAATTCCCTTGAGGTACACATGGAACTTCTCCATTCTTCAGCATCACCCACCAAGTACATCCAGGTCCTTGAGCAAAAACAGTCCCACGAATGGGTTTGCCTTTGCCCGAGGCAGGAAAAACCCATACAGTTTTCCCTAGTATATTCCTTTCATGCACCACAAGGACTTTATCCCCTTCTACAATATGTAAAAGGTCTGATTGAGCAGGACCACCTCGATTGATGGATCCCCTGGTATTAACTAACCAAGTAGCTTGCGCTAAGTGCTTGTCCCAATTTTTAAAGGATCCACCACCCATCGCTTTTAGGGTAGTTTTTAACAATCCATTGTATCGTTCAATTTTTCCAGAAGCTGGTGCATGATAGGGAATACGATATATCCACTCAATACCATGTTCTTTTGCCCAGCTACTTATAAGATTGTTTTTGAAATGAGTTCCATTGTCAGATTCAATTCTTTCTGGAGTACCATGTCGCCACAAGACTTGCTTTTCAAGGCCCAGGATGGTATTCCGGGCAGTGGCATGTGGCACGGCATAGGTTTCCAACCATCCGGTGCTTCCTTCCACCATTGTAAGCACGTAACGCTTACCCTGGTTTGAGGGAGTGTGATATAGTCGATTTGCCAAGCCTCCCCATACTTGTATTTCAACCACCGACCTCCATGCCACAAAGGTTTTAACCTTTTAGCTTGCTTGATTTCGGCGCATGTTTCACAGTCGTGGATAACCTGCGCAATAGCGTCCATGGTTAAATCCACCCCTCGGTCACGAGCCCATTTGTACGTTGCATCTCTTCCTTGATGACCTGAAGTGTCATGGGCCCATCGAGCTAAGAACAATTCACCTTTATGTTCCCAGTCTAAATCTGTCTGGAAAATCTTAGCTGCTCGGTCCACTTGCTGATTGTTTCGATGTTCCTCAGTGGCTCGACTCATAGGTACGTGGGCATCTACATGGCGTACTTTCACGACTAGTTTCTCTAGCCGGTCAGCGATATCTTGCCATAATTCAGCAGCCCAAACGGGTTTACCCTTGCGCTGCCAGTTGCTCTGCTTCCATTGTTTTAACCATCCCCACAGAGCATTTGCCACCATCCATGAGTCAGTATAAAGATAGAGTATTGGCCACTTTTCTCGCTCAGCAATGTCTAGGGCCAGCTGGATAGCTTTTACCTCTGCAAATTGACTTGATCCACGTTCTCCTTCAGTAGCTTCTGCAACTCGTCGTGTAGGACTCCATACAGCAGCTTTCCATCTTCGATGCTTTCCTACAATACGACAAGATCCATCAGTGAACAAAACATACTGTTTCTCATTATCTGAGAGTTCATTATATGGTGGGGCTTCCTCAGCACGTGTTACCACCTCCTCTGGTGGCATTGTGAAATCTCCGCCTTCGGGCCAGTTTGTGATCACTTCTACAATTCCTGGACGATTTGGATTTCCTATTCGAGCTCACTGTGTGATTAAGGCAATCCACTTACTCCAGGTAAGTATCGGTGGCATGATGAGTAGAAGGAACTTTACCTTTGAACATCCAACCTACCACTGGCAATCGGGGCGCCAGGAGGAGCTGTACTTCAGTACCAATTACTTCTGAAGCAGCTCTAACTCCATACGCTGCCAAGATATCTTTCTCAGTTGGAGTATAGTTGGCCTCGGAGCCTTTATAGCCTCGACTCCAAAATCCCAGGGGTCGACATCGAGTCTCCCCTGGTCCTTTCTGCCATAGGCTCCAGGTAGGGCCATTATCTCCAGCTGCAGTATACAGCACATTTTTAATGTCCTGTCCTCTTCGGACTGGTCCAAGTGCTACTGCATGCACAATCTCTTGTTTAATTTGTTCAAAGGCTTGTCGTTGCTCAGGACCCCACATAAATGCATTCTCCAGAATCTCACAACACCTAAGAAGGCTTGTGTTTCCTTTTTGTTAGTAGGTGGGGACATAGCTGTTATTTTGTTAATCACCTCCATTGGGATCTGGCGACGACCATCTTGTCATTTAAGTCCCAAGAATTGGATGTTTCGTGCAGGTCCCTTGACCTTACCTCTTTTCACAGCAAAACCTGCTTTCAGAAGAATCTCAATTACTTTCTTACCTTCCTTGAAAACATCTTTTGCTGTATTATATATTCTGCTGTATTACCCCACACAATGATGTCATCAATGTATTGCAGGTGTTCTGGAGCTCCACCCTTCTCCAGTGCAGTCTGGATCAGTCCATGGCAAATAGTAGGGCTGTGTTTCCACCCCTGGGGCAGTCGATTCCAGGTGTACTGGACACCCCTCCAGGTGAAAGCAAACTGTGGCCTGCACTCTGCTGCTAAAGGAATAGAGAAAAAGGCATTAGCAATGTCAATTGTAGCATACCACTTGGCTGCCTTTGACTCCAGTTCATATTGCAGTTCTAGCATGTCTGGCACAGCAGCACTCAGTGGGGGTGTGACTTCATTCAGGCCACGATAGTCTACTGTTAGACGCCAGTCACCATCAGACTTGCGCACTGGCCATATCGGGCTGTTAAAGGGTGAGCGAGTCTTGCTGATCACTCCTTGAGTCTCCAGCCGACGAATCAGGTTCTGAATGGGAATCAAAGAATCACGGTTAGTGCGATACTGTCGTCGATGCACCATGGAAGTAGCAAGTGGTACCTGCTGTTCTTCAACCTTCAGCAATCCTACCACAGAAGGGTCGTCTGAAAGGCCAGGTAAGGTAGACAGCTGTGTAACACCCTCAGTCTCTACAGCTGCTATACCAAAAGCCCACCGATACCCTTTCGGGTCTTTGAAATACCCTCTCTTGAGGTAGTCTATGCCAAGGATGCACGGAGCATCTGGGCCAGTCACAATAGGATGCTTTTCCCATTTATTCTTGTTCAAGCTCACTTCGGCCTCCAGTACAGTCAGTTCTTGAGATCCTCCTGTCACTCCTGCAATAGTGACTGATTCTGTCCCTCTATGATTCCATGGCATTAGGGTACACTGTGCACCAGTGTCCACCAGGGCTCTATACTTTCGTGGCTCTAATGTGCCAGGCCATCTAATCCACACAGTCCAATAAACTCGGTTATCCCTCTCCTCCTCCTGGCTGGAGGCAGGGCAACCCTAATGCTGAGGACAGCATCTCCAATTCCAAGGTGAGTTCCTGTCTGGACAGGGGCAGTGCATATTCTGAACTGGAGCAGCCATATTCATGTAACCATCCTTTCTTCTGTTTGCTTTACCTTGCAACTCAAGCATTCGTGACTGTAGGGCTGAAGTAGGTTTTTTATCCCATCTCCTCATGTCCTCTCCATAATTGCAGAGGCAAAGCCACAGGAAACGTCGAAGCGAGTCCTGTTTCCCTTTGGTTGGTCTCATAGGAGGGCGTTTTTTTCTTAATGGCTGCAACTCTGGTCTTAACTGCAGCTTGGGTCTGAGCAGGCACCTCAGTCTGAGCTGCAACTTGGATCTGAGCAGGAACTTGAGCCTGAGCTGCAACTTGAGCCTGAGCTGGAGAAGAGTAAGATTCTCTCCCAATCTCAGCAAGTTTTTCAAGCAGTTTGTGAAAAATTGTCTCGTTTTGCTCAACTATTGCCTTGGTCATTTTCTCTATTGTCTCATTCTGTGTCTTAGCTATATTCTCCATTGTTTCAGTTTGTGTCTTATTCATATTCTCTATGGCCTCAGTCTGTGTTTTATTTTGTTCAGCCATCTTCTCAGTTTGTTCAGCTACTTTCTTAGTCAGGTTTTCTATTGCTGCAACACCGATGGGACGAGAGAGACTATCTTCATACTGTCGCACCCTATCAGCAAACTCATTTACAGTTGGTGTATCAGTATCAGATGCTCCCCAGACCATTGTTGACAAAGTGTGGGAATACACTGATGGTGCACTCTGCACAAACCTTTTTCAACAAAGGTCGTTGACATGGCATTTCATCAGGATTTATAGTCACTTGCCAATCACCATAAATCACTTCTCGAATAGCCAGTTCTCTCAGGTATTTAATACCTTTCTCCATGCTGGTCCATTGCCTTGGACGGCTTTGGATATCATCCTTAAAGGGATATCTGCTCTTTACAGCTGATAACAGTCGCCTCCAGAGACTGAGAACCTCTGCCTTATTCCCAATCGCTTTATCAATACCTCCCTCTTTGGCCAGATTTCCCAGCTGGCTGGCTTCTCTACCATCTAAGTCTATGGAATTAGCTCCACTGTCCCAGCATCGGAGCAACCAAGAGAGAAGTGGCTCCCCATCATGACGAGTAAAATCCTTCCTCAGATTTCGCAAATCCTTTAAGGACAAAGAGTTAATAATTACGTCTACATCTGAGGCATCATCCTGTATTGAGGCTGGCTGAGAAGGACCCTCTCCCCTATCTACCTGAGAAGGAGCTGTTGACTGTGTTGTAAGAGGGTGCTTTCCTTTATCTACACCAGACGGACCCTGTCCTGCATCTTCATCAGAAGAACTCTCTCCCGAGCTCTCTAGCTTGGGCACGTCCTTGTCGTAAGGGGCAGGGGACCGAGCCGACCTCTTTTTCTGCTTCCTCGTCACCGGAGCAACTTGTGCCGGTTCTGCTGGCGCTGGGGGAGCGGCAGTGCTCGGGTTGGGAGCTGGAGCAGTGACAGCGCTGGCTGCCGGGGCCGGAGCAGCCGGTGCAGCTGCGGGCGGGGGAGGGGCTGGCGACGGAGATGCGGGGGGTGCGGGCGGCGGAGCCACTTTTACCGCCGGCTGCGGAGTGACCGGGGCCGGGACGGGCCGGGGCGCGGCTTGTGCCGAAGCCGGTGCCGGAGCCGGTGGGGGGGCGACCGCTGCCGCTGGGGCCGGTGTCGGCGGGGCCAGGGGCGTGGCTTTCGCCGGGGCCGGAGCCTCGGCTTGTGCCGGTGGCTGTGGGGGAGCAGCCGATGCTGTTGGCACCGGTGTCGGTGTGGCCTTGGCCGGTGCCGCTGGCTTGGCTTGGGCCGGGGCCGGGGCTGGGGCTGGTTCTGTTCATGTCTGCACTGAGACTCTCGCTGGGGCTGGGGCAGCAACTGTTTGCGTCCCTGCTGTGACTGTCGCTGGGGCTGGGGAAGTAACTGTTTGCGTCCCTGCTGTGACTGTCGCTGGGGCTGGGGGAGCAACTGTTTGTGTCCCTGCTACGATTGTCGCTGGGGCTGGGGGAGCAACTGTTTGTGTCTCCGTTGTTTGAGTAGCAAGGTTGCCTATCACACAATGCTCATGATACTCCTCAAATCTAATAATATCTAATGCCTGCAGCACATTCAGTGTCATAAGTATCAAAATCAGGCCCACATGACAGAGACAATCATAACAACCATTCTCTGTCCAGCCCGTAGGTTTTCCACCCCTTAGTTCAATTGGTAACATTTTTAAATAATCATGAACAGGCAAAGTAAACTTTCCCCAGGTAAAATCAAAAGTGTAATTAGCGGCAGGATCTATTATACGATGCCCGAAACATGAAGATACCCTACCAATTGCAAATCTCAGATTATACACCTGAGCACCAGCCCACACCAACAAAGCACGCCTATACCACCGCATCCAAACACAGAACAAATATAAACCTATCTCAATACAACAAGTCAATATGTCCAACCAGTTAAGCACCACTAAATCAATCAACTTCATACAAAAGTCTCTAAAAATATCATATACCATATCCTGTAGGTACAACATGGTGAAAGCTATCGGTTCTCCCTGAGCAAACTGGAATTCAAACTATTCAGGCAATCTTAACAGACCACAGTCGTCGAGCCCCACATTGGGCGCCACTAAATCTGTCGTGGTTTCGGCCGAATTTACCAAAACCGGACCGACAGATGGCCCTTCCCCTGCCTTCCCCCCCTCTAAAAGAGGAGAGAGGAGGAGAAAGAGATAAAGGAGATTCAGAGGTTTAGAATGAACTAAACTACTTTAATGAAGAATTAATATTAAAATAAAAATAAAGAAGAAATATAATGAAATAGATACAATATATACAAAACCGTATCAAGCTCCCAGGATGACAGTCACGTCACTGGCAGGCACTGGGGAAGTCCCCGACTGGACTCAGTGACGAATGGGAACTGGATTCCAGCTCTGGAGTCAGGAACACACGGATCGGGATCAAAGGCAGATGAACAGACAGAGTCCTCTCTGGACGTCGGCCGTCGCAGGAAAGGGGCTGACTCTTTGATCCCTCAGCCTTTATACTGAGCGTGGGGCAGATGGGATGGAATACCCCAGTTGGTCAGGTTTGGGTCACCTGTCCTGTCCGCTCCTCCCCACCGATGTGACCCCTCTACGTTTTTTCCGTTTCCGACCCTCTAAGGGGGCAAATAATGAAATTGGCTGACCTTGGTTGTTATAGCAGTAAGTATAAGCAAGGGCCTCCCTGCACACCGTTCCTTGGCATGGAGCACAAACATTGGTCTTATCATTCTGAGAACGAGCAGTTTTCTCCACAATATGCCGTTAATTTCAGAGAGTTAGAGGAGGCCTAGCTAGGATGTAAAGTTACAGAACAGAAAATTGGTTCGGTTTTGCTTCAAACCGGGACACAATCCTTGCTTCCACCGTCTGTATGTCTCTGTTTTGCTTTTGGCTTTGTACAACAGCTCCTTGTTCATCCATGTAGGCTTCCTGTCTTTTTAGACTGAATTCTTCTTTCTTGGGATGCACCTCTCCTGAGCTTGGAGGAGGTGATCCTTGAATACTAACCAGCTTTCTTTGGCCCCTCTCCCCTCCAGTACTTTTGCCCATGTTACCCTGCCAAGCAGGTCCCTCAAGAGGCCAAAGTCTGCGATGCTGCTCCTGTCTACAGAGGGCCTCATCTGCCCTGTTGCCCTGTTGCAGAACACTTTTCTGGAAAGTTTGCAGATGACACAAAGCTAGGGAGACCATTTTATAGCCTTGAAGCTCAGGCTGCCATTCAGTATGGTTTTGCAAAGCAGAAGGAATAGGGAGAACAGAATCTGCACAGTATGTAACAAGGAATAACCCTTCGCAAAATTACGCACTAGGTACTGGTTGTCTTGGAGTGGGAGCAACTCTGCAGAAAAGCACCTGGAGACCTTGCAGACAGCAAGCTCAATATGAATCAGAAGTGTGTTCTGGCAGCAAAGAAAGTGAAAAGCATTCGGGGTTGTGTTGACAGGAGCATAGTCAGTAGATGAAAGGAAGAGATTGTCTCTCTCTAGTTGGCATTCATTAGTCCAATTCTAGACTAATGCATCCAGTTTTGGGTACCAAAATCAGTAAAGACATCATGAAACTAGACTGAGTTGAGCAGAGTCTCACCAAGAAGATGAGGGAGCTCGAGCACATATGCTATGGGGAGAAATTGAGGGAGCTGGGATTGTTTAGCCTGGAGAGAAGCATAATAGTAGCTTTGCAGTACTCAGAGAGTTGCTGTGAGCAGCAAGTTCAACATAAAACAAGCAGTATGCCCTGGCAGCAAAGAAAATCAACAGTGTGCTGGGCTGCATTAACAGGAGCATAGTCACTAGGTCAAGGGAAGTGAGCGTTTCCATATTAGACAACATGTAGGCTACTGCATCAAGTTTTGGGCCCCCTGGTTTAGGATACAGAAGCAAATGAACTGCAGCAATTTCAGGACGCTAAGGTGGTTGGTGACCTTAGCATATGTCATGTGAGGAACAGCTCAGAAAAGACAGTTTGTTGATCCTGGGAAAGGAAGGTTTCAGAGGAACCTTACAGCAAGCCCTTCAGTACGTTATGAATGTTATGAAAGGAAGGAGCCAGGCTCTTCATAGTTGTGCATGGTGGGAAGATGGGAAACGAGGCTTAAATTTAAAACATATTGTATTTAAAGGAAAACTTCTTTCACCTTGAAAAGCAATCAAGCATTGGAAAGGGGTTATCCAGAGACTCATGGCTGATTGCCATGAGGTTTGGTAGCTCATGGTGATAATAGGCCACAGCACCATCTAGTTCAGTGCTCTCCAAACTTCTTTGACTGCACACTCCATTTTTGAGCACACCTCCCAATGTATGTATATTTATTTATTTATAAATTATATACACATTCTACTTTACTAACACATTATGAAAATACATAAAAATACAAATTAAAAAGAGGATTAGATGAAGATGAAATAAACACGTTTTAAAAATTATTTTAAAAATATTAATGGCAATAAAATAGTTTGTTCCTATGGCCCAGTGGATTGTCTTTTGCACCCCACTTTGGAGACTACTGATGTTCATTCAAAGGCATTGCTCAGCACTGTGGCTAGTTATGCACCATAAAGGTCCCTGTCATATACCTGGAGTACCAAGAACTTTCAGAAGGTATGAATTTTCTGAGATTAGCTTCAGGGTTACTATCAGCATGGCCCAACTTACCTCTTGGTCCTCTGTGGCCTTTCTTGGCTTTGAGAGAGCTGAAAAACTTTTAAAATCGATGTATAAAGGAAACCCTGGAGAACCTTGGAGTGGTCTCATTCATTCGACCTCTCTGAGCTGTCTTTTGTCTGATCAAGCTACTAAAACTCTCTGAGACTTCATCTTGAGAGTTGCCTTGAAGTTTTTCTGCAGCAGAGATCCTGGGAATCATCTAATTTTCCTGCAAAGTGATGTGGCAGAGAAACAGAACCCCGGACTGAAAAGTTGCTACCCAAGCTGGCAGCATAGACACGCTCCAAGCATAGGGTTAAATTGCCTTAACACAGGTGTCTAGTGGTATTTGAGATTCCACTTTCCAGTGGTTCTGACACAGGACTTGTGGGATGGTCTCAGATTCTCACCCCCTGAAACATCATTTGGAGAGCAGGTGGAGTCTCTGAATGTGCAAAGATGTCTCTAGATGTCAGTATTCACACATCAGTATTCAGCCACTGGACTCCTCCCACTTCTGGTGTCTTCCCTGTCGGTGTCCCCATGTTTGTGGAGTGCCCAAGTTCTGATCTTCAGATTCCTTAACTATTAGGGGAGAGCTAGTCAACACAGCCAGTGAGGCTGAGAGAGTGTTCCGATCACTTTAGAGGAGACATGCATTTGATCAGATTAATTTGCTAAGTGGATCTGTAGTGACTGTATCAGGTGGTGAGACACCTGCCTCACAGACTCAAAGCTTCACTGTACTAAATGCGGAAGTCTGCATTTGCAGCTGATTCCTCCCTCTGCAACTTAGCATGACTTACATCAGTGTTTCATGTCCCTGTCACCCCCACTGGCTGATCATTGCAAGCCAGCATCCTTTTCAAAAAAGAAGGTGCTTAAGATGGAGCCAAGAAAAGAAGTGGCATAAATCTTCCTAAGTTTTTGTGACCTCTCACTTTTATTTCTAAGTTTCAGTTGTTTGCTTCATGCATGGCCAAAATGGATCTATGTAATGTGATTTATTATTCTTAACACTGATGGCTAAAAATATTGTATAAATCACCCTTTGGAGAGATTCCTTGCTTGAATAAAGTCAGTCCTTGAACCACTATCTTGGATTTAGACTGTCACCTGAGATGAATCTATCCTTAATCATAACCTTTGCAGTTCATGCAGGTGTTGGATTTGACAACATGGAAGATACCTCGGGACTTTGGCTGACATTCTTGAACCCTTCTGAAACCACAAAACAAGCCTGGGTACCCTAATGTATAAATAGCCATTATATATCTTTGTGTGGGGAACTGAATCAAAGCTCTGCAGTATTGATATTAAAGACAGGTAAGATGAAACATATCCCCTGCTGTCTAAAGTTTTTCCCTCTTGGAATGAATCATAAACCCAGTCAATTGAATAAGACAAGAAAGAAGTCATGTCTCATGTCTGTGACAAACAATTACTCTCCCAGAAGACCACAAAGGATCGACCTCTCTAGGGTGATCATCATGTGTCATCTTGGAAAGGGAGAAAACAAGAACAAACCAAATTTAATAGCACTGATGTAATGACTTAAAAGCTCTGAGAAGAAGCTAGGCTGCTAGGCTGGTATCCCTGAAAGTAATTGCAAAATGGAAGCAATGTTAATGGCATTGAATTAAGGATTTTCTTTTTCTAGGCATTTAGTGTTGAACCTTTTAGGAATATGTACTGAACTTGGAAGAGTAGGTTATGCATGCGTTTAACCAGCATACATGTAAAAGATTTTTTTCCTGGATACAGGTTATTTTAAGAAAAAGATACATACTTGAAATGTCACAAAATAAGATGTGATTTCATCACTTACAAGACAGGACACTGACATCCGTGCGTAAGAAAGTGTCCTCAGAAGAGACGGCATCTCAGAGGGAGGAGGAGTGCTCTTTGGCTAAAACACAATGTCAAGCGATTAGGTGACAGAACAATAACTAGCTAATGTGATCTGAAAGATATTTCTAAGGGTTCATAAAGCAAAAGGTCTTCATCCCAGGAATATTTGATTTTCTCAGTCTGCATGGTGAGTACTTCTCTCTTTCTTTGTAACAGTACCATAACAAAAATGATCTGAAGGATGATCCAACTCCCTGAAGGGTATGAAAACCTGTCCATTAAGACAATGCGCATTGTCTTCTCCCCAAAAGAAGAGGTTTTCTAACCCTTGAAATATTCTCTAAATGTACTGTCCAATTAATTTATTAGAAATAGTCACTTTATAAATTTAAATATTCTATGTTAATACTCCTATTGCTATTATCTCTGCTATAACTGAAGATTTGGTGATAGATTCATGTCAGGATTCTTGCTAACTTTTAGTAGCACTTCAGATTTCTTTCATTGTAATAGGCATGAATTAAAGTATTTTAATTAAAATCATTGCACAAGAGTCCAGAGACTATTCATTTCTACAAGTCAGGCATCCAAATCTGAGGAAGTACTTTCAGCTCAGTGTATTGTGAGTGGAGAGAGCAAGAGAGGTCCAGAAGGCAATTTTCAGACTTATCTTCACTACCTGCTTATGATGGAGATGAGTTATCCCTGCCAATGCTTATTGTTATCAACTAATTAGAAAAACCTGCTGTGACTAGCTCAAAACTTGCACATATATTAGGCACCTCATTTGGGGCATTTGACATCATTAAATATCTGATTCAGTTGTATACATGCAGGTGTCTAGTTCCGTTTGAAATGTCTCAGGGTTACCTGACCAGCTTCCCATTGTGTCCCCTAGGGAAAATGGTCCTCCACAGCATCTGCCACTCCTCTGTAGATGTCTCATTGGTCTAGGAATTCAAGTGGATCCTCCTGTCAATGTTTAAAATTCAGTAGAATAACTCAGTGTCATTTTGTATGTCTTATGATGTCCCATTTAATCTCCAGGTTGCAGAAAACTATAAATACATGTACAATCTGCCAGTACTGTATCAATGTCCTGGATATTCAATGGTGCCTAAGATATTATTAGACATCTATGTTTAAGCAGCTGAGGTCCAACCCATTTGTCCAAGTGTAAGTTACTTACCATAAGTGGGCTTCTCACTTAAACTGAAATCTACATTTGTCTTTTTTTTTGTTAAGGGATAGTTACAGACAATGCAGGAAACCAATTATGTAATCTACCTTAACATGAGATGAATCAAGTCCTACAAATGCCTTTTATACCCGTTGTTCAAAAAAGGTTCATAGATTATTTGGTCATGTAGCTAGGAAAGACGCTTGAAGGTGGATGATCAGACTCCTATCTTCTCTCTGTTTCTGGAGATAGACTCCTCTGTTCTTTGAATCACTCCTCAGCAAATACAGAGGTTAATCAACATGTTCATTTCATCAGGGGACAAACTCCTTCCTGAAAGTGCTAGATACTAGTAGTATGATAGCCTACTTAGATTTAGCACCTTATTTTAAGGAAAGTATAGTAGTGTAAGATGAATTTAACTAAGAATCTGACATCAAGGGTCAGGAGTATTATTGGGAGGTTTAGTTTAACCTTGCTAGTGGAGCTACAGAGGGAGAATCAAACAACAGTGATGAAGTTAATCCTCTTGGGTGTTAATGATGATGATCAACTCCAATATGTGCCCTTTACCATCCTGTTAGTCACCTACATCTTGAATTTAACAGGTAAAATTCTCATCATCTCCATTATTCTGATAAACCGTCATCTTCAGACTTCCATGTACTTTTTTCTCAGGAACTTCTCCATCTTAGACATTGGCTTCACCACTACTGTCATCCCCAAAGCATTAGCCACCCTGGCTTCAGGCAAAAAAAACCCCCAAATTCTTTAAGGGTCTGTCTCACTCAAACTTTTCTCTACTTCATGCTAAGTACCACTGAGTTTATCGTGTTTAGCTGTAATGTTCTTTGACAGGTTTGTGGCCATCTGCAAACCTCGATACTATGTGGCCATTATGAATTCAGAACTCTGCAGCCTGCTAGTGATTACTGCCTGGATTGGTGGGGCTGTCCTTGTTCTTTCTCCATCAGTGGTATATTTCCAAATGTCATTCTGTGGTTGAAACATCATTTATCATTTTTTTGTCTGTGATAGCACACCAAAGATTTAACTCAAATGTGGAAAAACCAAGGTCCTAGAGTGCACAAAATTAATCTCGGCAGTGTTCAGCCTACGGGGTAGCCTAGCTTTTACAGCTGTATCCTACATCAACACCATTACTGCTGTGGTCAAAATTCCCCCTTTGGCTGGCCGACAGAAAGCCTTTTCCACCTGCCACCTGCTGTCTATTGTGGTGCCTATGGCATATGACAGGAGTATCTTCGTGTACATCACACCCACCTAGACCAACAGACTGGACCTTATCAAAGTGGTGTCCATCTTGAACACTTCGGTATGTCCTCTGCTTGATCCATTCATCTATAGCTTGAGGAACACAGTTTCAGGAGTCCTTAGGGAAAGCATCAAATTGAGTATAATTATTTCTAAACACTCAGAAATTTGAGGTGATGTTGAATCTATGAATTCTTGTATGAATCAAGAAGGGGAAAGAAAACAAATAACATTCCTGTCTCTCCTTAAACATGCATGCATGCATGCATCCATCCATCCAGATATCTATTCCGACACATCCATCCACCTATTCATCCATTCATCAATCCATCTTCAAACAATTGTCAATAATATTGTAAATTACTGAAACATAAATTATACTTTATGCTCTTTCTCCTCTCTTTTTCTTCCCACAAGCTTTCTGATTTTGTTTTTTTCCATGGTGAATGATTTTGGATAGTGGTGGCTAGTTCACAAATCACTCTCTTACTGGGTAGTCCAAGTCCACGGGAAGTACAAAGGGCTTTATACAAACATCACTATGTTTGTATATATGTTTGTATATATGTTTGTCACTATTTAAGGAGCCACCTGTACACACAAACCTGTTCTTTCCTTCAATGGAATAGAATCAGAGAGGATGGAAAGGTATGGGACAGAGGGAAAAATGTCATCAGCTATCTGTGAATAAATGCCTCAGCCTTCCATCCCTCACAGAAACATGTGCATACCTCCACTGCTATGATCTTATTGGCATCACAGATACGTGGTAGGATGGCTCTTATGACTGGAGTGTTGGTATGGATGGATACAGACTCTTCAGGAAGGACAGACAGGGGAGACGAGGAGGGGTGTTGCCCTCTATGTCAATGAACAGCTGGAGTGCGTGGAGCTCCACATGGGCATGGATGAAGAGCCAATGGAGAGCTTATGGGTCAAGATTAAAGGGAATGTAGGGGCAGGTGATGTTACAATAGGGGTCATTTCCTCCTGGAAACTCTGTTAAGGCACATAGGAAAAAGGATGTGATTGGTGACAGCCAACATGGCTTTACCAAGCGCAAGTCATTCCTGACAGATTTGGTGACAGGGCCTGACAGGACAGGCTGAAGAGGTGGGCCCATGCAAAACGCATGAAGTTCAACCGGAGTCCTGCACCTGGGTCAGGGAAATCCCAGGCACAAATGCAGGTTGGGCGGAGAATGGCTGGAGAGCAGCCCTGAGGAGGACTTGGGGGGTGTTGGTGGATGAGAAGCTCAACATGAGCCTGCAATGTGCGCTGCCAGCCCAGAAAGCCAACTGAATCTTGGGCTGCATCAAAAGTAGCATGGTCAGCAGGTCAAGGGAGGTGATTCTGCCCCTCTACTCTGCTCTCGTGAGACCTCACCTGGAATACTGTGTCCAGCTTTGGAGTCCTCAACACAGGAAAGACATGGACCTGTTGGAACAGGTCTAGAAGAGGCCACGTAGATGATCAGGGGGCTGGAGCACCTCTTCTGTGAAGACAGGCTGAGAGAGTTGAGGTTGTTCAGCCTGGAGAAGAGAAGGCTCTGGGAAGACCTTATAAGGGCCAACCAATACCTAAAGGATGCCTACAGGAGAGATGAGGAGGGACTTTTGATCAGGGAGTGGAGAAACAGGACAAGGGGTAATGGTTTTAAATTGGATGAGGGGAGATTGAGATGAGATCTGGGGAAGAAATTCTTTGCTGTGAGGGTGGTGAGACACTGGAACACGTTGCCCAGAGAAGTTGTGGATGCCCCATCCCTGGAGGGGTTCAAGGCCAGGCTTTGAGCAACCTGTTCTAGTGGGAGATGTCCCTGTTCATCGAACTTGGAACTTGGCTTGGAACTCGATAATCTTTAAGGTCCCTTCCAACTCTAACCATTCTATGATCCTATGATCCTCACGAGTCTCAGTGATACATAGTGTGTGATAGATCAATCTCTGCCATATGCATAAAAGCCTCAATGGATAAAATGTATTGGTTATACATAGGGTACTCCTATAATCCAGAAAGTGAAGATGGGAAGAATGCTAGACATTTTCTGAAATAAGATGGTTTTGGTTTTGGTTTGTTTTTTTTTTTTTTCCCCGATAAAGAAATGAGGGAACTAGTGTCCAATTTGTGACATTTGTAGGTTTTAGCAATTCATGTCATGCTTGCTGGAACCCATCTTATTTAAGCTTTAGGAAACTGGGATTGAAATAATCTTATCTGACATCAGTGATTGGATTCAGCACCTGATTCAGTACCAGTATAGACATCTGAAAATAGATGTTAGGATATGTGTACAGATGGCCATTCCTGGCTTACACTAAGAAGACAAGAACAAGAGTAATTAGAAGTCATTGCAGACAGCAAAAAGGGGTATAATGTGTATATAGCCTGGCCTGACTCAGGGCATCGCTAACAAAACAGCAACATGGGAATTGGTAACAAATGGGAGTATGAACTTAACAGAACTAATCAACAACGTAGAAATTACCAGAGCAACCATGTCATAAATATCAAAGAAGTCTTTAAATGTAGAAAAACCAAGGCTGATGAGGAAAGGGTAAGCAAAGGTGGGAATTTTATTTGAGAGTGGCAGCCAGTGATAAAGGGGAAGAACCTGGGAGGGGAAAAGATTATCAGGTGACACAACTCATGTGATAGTGCCTGTTCTGTACATCTGTCAAACAACACTGCTCCTGATCAATGGATTTTGGAACAGGAGAAGAAACATGTTGCTGTCATAACCATACTTGCGTCTGACACCTTCATGGTTGAGAGACCTGATGTCTGTTCCTTAATTTTAGTGCTGGAACACCTAGGGGACAGGAAAGGCATTCTGACTTCCAAGTGAAGAGCTCTCTTTTACTGGCATCTTGTGCAACTTCAGATGCTCTGGACTACAACATGAACAGGGCTAGTAGATACGGTGCAGGGGCACAAGATTCAGATCCTCTACAGTAGGAGCTGCAAGGCAACCTGAACGTACTGGAACATCTGAATGGAATTGCCCTTCTGAGTTTCAAAAATGACTTAAATCGAAGTGTTTCAGGGTGTCAGAGTAATTATCATGGTTTGGGTTACATACCACCCAACCCATGTACCATATACCTTCTGGAGCAGCAACTGTAGACAAATGGAATAACCTGGGACATCTAAAAAGGTACCAGTTGCCCAGGTACCTTATTGCCACATACTCTTCAAACAAGTCATCCACCAGTTACTTTTTGAGTAACAGAAGTAAACACACTCAGGGAATTTTCTTCTGAAAGATAGTCTGCTTAGCAAGAAAGGATTCATGCCATAGAATTGCCAACAGGATGTCAGAAATGTCTGTATCTCTGCCATGATACAAAAGGAAGTTTAGAAAACTCTTATAGAATTTGAGAAATTAATTGTTCAGTAACTTCCAGTGGACTTTTGCCCTCAAATTTACTAATCATGCTTTATGCCATAAACAGCAGCTAAGAGAAATAACACAGAATAGCTTTCTTTTGTTTGGCATCCTGTACAATAAGATCACAATATCCTGTTGGTATCAGCTCGTTACCCATCTCTACCATAGCCTCTGTATTCTCGACCTCAGGTGTTCAATGCTGTTCCCAAGAAGGCTGCACACACAGGCAAGTTTCAGCATACTTTTATTGGTGGCCACAAAGCAGAGCAGGAGGTAGCACTGTTGGGCAGCAGTGAGAGGAAGGGAGTAATGGAGAACTGTGTGTACTTGGGACCTGCATTTTTACCTTGCCACGGAGATATTCCTCAGAGCAGAAGCCTGTACATAGGCCACGAGAGCATCTCTGACTCCATTTCATCTGCCCCTGGAAGCCACTGAGCATCAGCAGATGCTTGATGCATTGTGGAAACAGGGCACTGAGCATTTTAGTCAGAGGAGGGAGGGTCAGGTAGGTCTTGGAGTGCAAACTTCCTCAGCTCTTCACGTATCCATGGTACAAAATAGGAGACTCTGGTAAATACTTCAGGGAAGATGGAATTTTGGGGTCCATAAGAAACAATGCCGTGAGCCTTCCCATTGCAGACTAATGGGCCGCCAGAATCACCCTGTGAGGTAAAAGGAGTGGGAGGAGTCAGACATGTAACAGCACAGCTACCCCTGCCCTGAGGAAGAAACTGGCCTTCTTGCCTCGCCCTGTATGAAGAACCTTCTCGTTTGGCCATTTCCCTCCAGAACCAGCACTGTAGGCCATTGTAGCTGCCTACTCCTCTAAGATGATCTCTGTCTGCGACTGAAAAACTGCCTTCACATCCCTGGAAAGAAGAATCTAGTCCTACTTTAGACATGTGGAAATATCCGAGCCATCCCAGTGTGTCAAGAGGATATAGCAAAGGATTTACACGAGATCTGCAGCCTGGTGGAGCAGTGGCTGTGCTGGATAGAATATCCCCAGGCATGTAAGAAGGCACACGCTGCTGACAGTTGGGCTTCTGAACTCTGAGAGAAGCCTCCACACATCATCCTGAAGAAACTATTTAATTTTGATCCCCTTCATCACTAACCTGACTGTCTAGTCCCAAGCTCATCCCCAGCTTGGAGCCCAAAACAACACTTACTTGGAAAGCTGCTTTTCTGAGTTTCTTGTCACCAAGGCAGATCATAGACTCATTCAGGTAGTCTTTGAAAAGATCTTCACACACTTCGTCACTCTGCACTTCCAGGTCCACCTCCATCAGCACACTACTCCCACTCCCTGTTATCGATGTTCTGCCCCAGCCAGCCACGTTGCATTTAGTTCCTGGTTTCACACGCTCATTTTGACTTGACATGGAGATATAAGAGACTTCATTCGTCTGCTTGGCCTTTGGCTCCAGCTGTCAAGCAGAAAGAACATGGGGTTAGAGCAGGCAAAGGAAGGGGAAAAAGTTTAAGGAGTTGGGGAAATGAGCAGGGGGATATTCCTTGGTCAGCCAGGATGTGTGATGGCTTACCTTCAGCAGCATGATGTCATTTTCTGAGGTATCTTTTGAATACTTGGGGTGGATCACCCAGTGGCGAACACGCAACTTCTGCTGGCTCGGCTCCCTCTTTTCTACATTGTGAGCTCCCAGGGTCACAGTGACAGTCACGTTTCTGCCAGAAAACAGCAACATGTTCCAGCTGCACTGACCACAGCCACATGGGGTCCCTTACTCCATGCTGACATAGGACTGAGGTGTCCCATTCTGAAGAAAAAAGGGAAGCAGGGAATGGGACACGCTGATCTCTCTTCTCCAAAAGTAGCTCTGGGACATGGTTGGAAGCATGAACCAGGAGACAACTGCCAAGGTCTCCTGTTCCCAGGGGTACACAGCCCCTGGCAGACAGTTCCTGCTACTCACAGGGACTGTCTTGGCTCACAGAGAGAGTCCTGCTGTGCCTGAGGAGACACAGAGTGCTCTTTCACCCCAGAGCAGGACTGCAGCTCTTCATGATTGTGAGAGACTTGAAAAAATTCCACATACAAGTAAGAATGGGCCTTACTTTTTTCCAGCCACACAGTGAGCTGCTGAGAGCACTGCATCTGAGCGAATCAGGAATCCTCCACATGTAAAATGATTTGACTTATTTTGAATTGATAAATGAGCCATGTAGGGCCAGGAGTGGGGCTTAACTTCCGACCCACCAATGATCCTTCCTGGAAGAGAGATGAGAAGTGTTAATATCATGTACGCCTCCACTTCCCATCAAGTTCAGAGGTGGATGAGGGGAGAGGGTCATCCTCTGAGGTCATGCCAGTGATGCCAGTAACTCTCCTTCCTGGGGCTGTCCAAAGCATTGCTTGTGCACAATGGAGAGAAAAATAAAACAACACTTTCTGGGGGTGACTGACCACACCTGACTCTGAATGTCTAAAATGCTATCAAAGGGCACTACACCAGCACCTGTAATGCATCATTGGCTTCAGGCACAGTCTCCTCTGAGAGGTATGTGTAGAGAGTAGAGATGAGAAAAGACAAGGGAGGTACCAGACAGATTTCCTACTCAGTGGCCATTTCTGCCCCTGCATTTCCTCCCCTAAACCCCATCTCTCTGTACTCACCAGCCCCAGCCCATGGGACAAGGGGAAAAGCACTTGTGAGCAGAAGGAGAAGCAGCATCTTCTGCCACTGTCCTGAAGAGCCAAACAAGTTGTTACGGCCAGGCAGGAGACAAGTACAGAATGGCCACCTATATATCTGAAGTTTGGAGCTGGAACAGGAAACCTCAGCCCGCTTTCAGCTTATGTTGTTTGCTGCCTTTGTTCTTACAAACCCTGATCTGTGGTTTGGTGAGGGGTTCATGTCACAATCTCTGGGTTTTATCACCATCTCCTAAAAAGGTGGGAGAGATCTGAGCTTGTTCAGAGTACCCAGAGTTCCCAGTACTCAGGCAGCAGTGAGAGGAGTGGGGTATCTCCATTTGAGTGCATACCTCATTGGAGACCCTTGGCGAGAGCTTCCTTGGCTCCTAGATATGGTTTTGTTGTTTTTTTTTTTTTTTTCTCCTTTTTTTCCCTGACCCCTGATAGGGACACTGAGAGCTGAACCGGGCCAGACAGAGGTCCTGGTTCTTATCAGAGGGGCAGACTGCCATCAGAGGTGCCCTTAGAATCATAGAATCATAGAACGGTTAGAGTTGGAAGGGACCTTAAAGATCATCGAGTTCCAACCCCCCTGCCATGGGCAGGGACACCTCCACTAGAGCAGGTCGCTCAAAGCCGCATCCAGCCCGGCCTTAAACACTTCCAGGGATGGGGCAGCCACAACTTCTCTGGGCAACCTGTTCCAGTGCTTCACCACCCTCACAGGAAAGAATTTCCTCCTAATATCTAATCTAAATCTTCCCTCTTCCAATTTAAAACCATTACCCCTTGTCCTGTCACTACACTTCCTGACAAAGAGTCCCTCTCCGGCTCTCCTGTAGGCACCCTTCAGATATTGGAAGGCTGCTATGAGGTCTCCCCGGAGCCTTCTCTTCTCCCTGCTGAACAACCCCAGCTCTCTCAGCCTGTCTTCATATGGGAGGTGCTCCATCCCTCTGATCATCTTTGTGGCCCTCCGCTGGACCTGTTCCAACAGGTCCGTGTCCTTCCTGTGTTGAGGACTCCAAAGCTGGACACAGTACTTCAGGTGGGGTCTCACAAGCGCAGAGTAGAGGGGTAGAATCACCTCCCTTGACCTGCTGGCCACACTTCTCTTGATGTAGCCCAGGATGCAGTTGGCTTTCTGGGCTGCCAGTGCGCATTGCTGGCTCATGTTAAGCTTCTCATCCACCAACACCCCCAAGTCCTTCTCCTCAGGGCTGCTCTCCACCATTCTCCGCCCAACCTGTATTTGTCCCTGGGATTACCAGGCTTGAGGTATCAGAAATCACCTGGCAGAGCAGCTAAGGCCCAGGACTTACCGGACAGTCAACACGTCAAGCACTAGTGTTCTAGATGGTCAGACAAGTCCATAATGATGAGGAAAGTCTGAGGTCAAGCTGGGAAGTCAGTCCACAGTCCCAGGCCATCATCATCAGGTTACATGTCCAGGCACAAGCTTGGCTGAGGAACAGCTGGAGCTCAGGTGGGGACAAGAGTCAGTGTCCTCTTCAAAGCAGCTCCCATGAGAAGGGGAGCATCCCTGACTGAGGCCTCTCTGAAGTCCTCCCTGGGAGCACTGGCTCCTGTGTTACTAGAGGGAAGGGACACAGCCATCAGTTGCCCCGGCCCTAATTTGGCCATGAGCTTAGCGAGACAAACCTCCAGGTCCAGGAAGGCACTTAAGGCGCTGACACTGAGAATGGAGCAACTCCGGGCTGTGACTCCAGAACAGCTTTGTCGTTCTCAGGGTGAAAAGGTCTTTTCTTACACATAGCCTGAACCTCTTTTATTTCATTCTGTATTTATGAATGTCTAATCATTATCTTTATCTCTCATGCTCCCACCAGCTGCTGCTGTGACAAGCCTGGTTCCATCTTCCTGGTGGTTCCTTGCAGGTATTGGAAAGCTGCTCTTAGCCGTCCCCAAGCCCTCCTCTTCTCCTGCTTGAAGTAGTCCAGTTCCCTCAACTTCTTCTCATTGTAGACAACTATGGTACTCTGCCTGTTACAGGTCTCCAGGTAGAGTACGAGCTATTAAGCACCACCACCACTCTCTGAGTCTGATCATCCAATTTGTTATTTCCATCCAGTTGTCTGCTCACTCAGATCATCCTCACCTAGACAGAAGACTATCCTTGGAGACAAGGTCAAAAGCCTTGCTAAAGTTGAGGTCAAGACACTCACTGATCACCCCCATGCATAATACTATAATTAGAGAAGGCAGTCACGTAGATGAGGCCTGTTCTACCCTTGGTAAATGCATGCGGACTGTTCCAACCTCTTTCCTCTCCTTCATCATGCGAGGATTTGCTCCGTGAGTTTTCCAGATTTCCTAGAAAATGTCTCCTTCTTCTGATTGCTAGCTTTCACCTTTCACCTTTTCATTCTTCTAGAGCCTGCCAGCACGACATCTAATCAGAGTTAATCTGCTTCCTGGAAGCTTTTTAACCACACAATTTCTATCCCACCAAGAGATAAAGCAGAAAACTGCAAACCACATAGCTTTCTGTGATGTGTGAGATTTTGTTACTGGGGGAGCACAGACACAAGCTGAGGAGACATTTCTGACCACACCAAGCTGCGTCACTGAATGATAATAAACGCTTGAGCAAAGCCACAGCCCTCTCCAGTATTCTGATGTGTCCAGCAAAGTGCTGGTGTTCTCAACAATTCCTCTCCTGTCTGGTAACACAAGCAACTCTAAAGAGACTGGGTGCTGCGGTGGTTGGTCAGGATGCAATTGTATGCAGTAAGCAGACGCAGAAGCAGAGGCAGAAGCAGCAAAAGCAGAAGCACGAGCACCACACAAACACCAGCACCACAAGGAGCACAAGCAGCACCCCACTTTATTCACGTACACAAAGTTCTATATATAGAGCTAGTTTCTGACCTGTTTTGCCAAGCAGGGTGAGCACTCTCATTCTCACGGTGTGTGACTGTCTTCAGCCACATCTCTCTACACACACTCCTCCAGGCAGTTTTCCAGCCTGACCTTCACAGACACACACAATGGTTTTCTCTCCTGTCTGGCCACCTCGAAACAATCTTGTTCTTAAAGCAATATAATCTTATTTCTGATCAAGTTTGGCTTGCTCCTGCGACATGCTCAGAAGGTTTCTAAAATCAGTCTTAATCGATCTTCCAAATGTTCTGCATGGCCCCACCAATGCATAGATTCCCGGGGGCACCAGTAGGTCCCTGCCCAGGTGGGGACTGGCTGGGCTGGCTCTGGAACTGGTTTCTAACTCTCCTCCTGGCCAGGTCATGTGGCCCGAACAACTGTGTCTTCCCAAGTGAGAGGACACGCTGCAAGGGGCTTGTGACCTCTTGGACGGCCCTGTGCCGCACTATTGAGTATGTGGGATGGGGGCACGTCCGGGCCCTGCTTGATGATGCCATTATAGAATTCTTGTTCTGTGCACCCATATATTTTTCTGTTCAAAATAGCGCAAAAGTCAGAGTGGACCTGCTTGTGTTGCCGCTTCCCAGAGCAATGTTTTTGTAGGTGAGCACTGAGAACGTGTACTGCCTCTCTTGGGATGTGTCAGGAGATATGTGGGAAGTGATTAAGGCCTCAAGACCCACTCAGGCAATCACAAAGAATTGTGAAAAGCAGAGACAAACCCGAGCCTTCCCATTCACACCAACCAGCTGAAGGCATCCCTGGAACTCCGCCTTGAGGCTCTGAGTCTCACTGGGAAAGCTCAGCTTGGAGGTACCTGGTTGATTTGCCGTAAAGCACAAGCTGAGTGTACAGACATGCTTTGGGTGTGCTCAGCAGACCAGAACCTGGGCACGAACTGGAGGTTAACTGTCATGAAAGTGAATACACATCATCTGTCCCTTGCCACGAACTGGAGGTTAACTGTCATGAAAGTGAAGACACATCATCTGTCCCTTGCCACGAGCAGAGTAGAGTGCACCAGAAGTAAATGGCCTTTCAAAGTCTGAACTTCAGCAAAGTCAATCCAGACACATCCTTCCACTGCGGCAGATGAATTGAAAGGTCATTAGAAGTACTGACTGAGGACAAGACCCCTTTAAAGCACTGCAGCTGATCCACAGCAGGGGCAGAGCCTTCCTCCCCTGGTTGCGATCAGAAGGGATAGTAGTGCAGGTGTCTGCCTTTCCAGGGACTGCAAGGGGTCTGGCTCCCCTACTGAGACGTGCGTCCAGTCGTGCCTAAAGGAGGCCCCTCACCGAAGCATTGGATTCAAACTTCATAGTCAAGGAGCTGCAGTGATACCTTAATTGAAGGAAATCATAGGAGCTGGAAAATCAGGACCAATGTGTTTGGCTCTCATTCCCCCTAAAATGTGAAAGCTCAGCCAGGTGGCCTCCCAGGTGTTATGTGTGTGGGAAAGGGGAAATGAGGGGATAAAAGTGGCTGCTTGGTTATAACCCGGCAGCTCATTGGTGATCACCACAGTGTCATCTTGTCTTCTCATGAAACTCCACCTCTGTAATGATTTTGAGAATGTGTTCTCTTAAGTCCCAAGCCCATGAGAAGAGCAGGAACCGTTCTTCTGTCTCAGGGCTGTGGGAACTGACAGAGCACACGTACACGGTGCGTGAGACTTGCTTCCACCCCTCCCTCCCCCAGCCCTAGGCTGCAAGGCTCATTCAGACAGTCACCATCCTTACCTCAGACGTACTTACTTTTCCTGTCGCCCTCTTCTTTTCAGGATTTGCTATGGTTCTGCAGGTGTTCACATTCCGTTGGTGTTTGTACCCAAAGTGGGAGATCAAGCTTTATGTTGATTTTAAAGTTTGTGTGTTTCCCGCCTGGGTGTGAAACCAAGGAGACACAAATTTAGTGTGAAACCTGAAGCATGATCCTTCCTACAGGGCACAAGGGGAAGAATCTACTGATGAACCAAAAGCAGGTTGAAAGGATAAAAAAGACATGGAAGGGCTGGATCAACCTGCAGAGGGTGGGAGAAACTCCTTTTCCCTTAGTTTAGACTTGTGTCACTGTTCCTACAATCTAGGGCTGCTTCTAAGGGAAACACAAGCGTTGTTTGACAACTTGATTTCCTAGTGACTTTCCATTTCCAACTTCATTTCCATGTGACTTGTGTGCCAGGAGCCGGAGAGGCCAGCCAGCCTGCCTGAGTAGGGCAAGAGACTTGTAAACCACGTACTGAAATGGCCATAAGTTTGGGCTGGGTACCAGACCTATTCCAAGGTCCAAGAGCTGGCTACTGGAGGGACCAGCAGGACCAAGTCAAACACTGCAGAGGCCATGAGGTCTGGACATCACCAGGGAGACCCGTTTGCATGTGTGTGGCTGTGTGCGAGAGGTAAGTGGAGATGGGGGGATCCAAGGGCCAGCTACGGAGTGTCCAAGACTGGTTACTGGGGGATACATCACGGATAATGTGTCTGTGCATATGTTTGTGTGTGCAAGTGGGTCTGTGTCCCAACAGCTGGAGTAGGGTTGGGGGTCTGAGGGGCTTGCCTACACAGGTATCAGCAACTGTAAGGGTGGTAGGTTGTTGTGTGTGAACCAAGAGGGTCTGTACTAGATGTCATAGTGGTGTTGGACCTCACGGCTCACATGCCCAGGTGCCAGAAACTGGGGACGTAGGGGCAGGCACTGCACACACTGAGTGTCTAAGGCAATCGCTTGGAGACCTGTTTTGTATTTGTACATGTATGTATGTTTACACATGTATGTATGCCCCATTGACAGACCCTAATCCTGATCAGCCAGAGGTGAACAGGATAAGGCTGCTGGTGCCATCATCATTCACAGAGTGTTTCTTTCAGACCATGCGGACAGCGACAGCGGTGAGTGCTGCAGCTTTAAACTCGAGCTAGAGGGGGCTTCCCGGAGACAGAGAGGCCGAGGGAAGGTGGAGAGGCCCGAAAGGACTCGGGAATCGCGAGAGGGAGCGAGAGGCTGACGTGCCTGGGGGCGGGCCGGGCGAGCCGCGGCAAATTTAAAAGCGGCCATAGCGCGAGCTTCGCCCAGACCACGTGGACAGCGACAGCGGCAGCTAGCCGCAGCAGGGTCAGAGCGCGTGCCGGGTGGGCGTGAGAGCAAGGGCGAGTATATTAGCGCACGAGCGCACAGCGGGTGGGAGCAGCCATCAGTTGTCGATCCCCTCGTGGCTGTAGACAAGAACATGGCCCCAACACGTGCAAAATACCCCACAAGGAAGAATGTGGAAACTCAGATGGAGCTCCCTCAAAAACACGTGTCTGTGCAGGTCTCCGGCTGCAGTGAATGCCTCAGCCTGGCATGTGTTCCTAATGGAGCCAGAGACACCACATGTGCGCGGTGTGATCAAATAAACCACCTGCTCAGGCAGGTGGTTGAACTGAAGGAAGAGGTGGATAGACTTAGAAGTATTAGAGACAGTGAAAGCGAAATAGATTGGTGGAGCCGTACACTGAGGCGTAGGAGTGGGGCAGAGGCTCTGCAGGATGTGGATGATCTCCCTTCTGCTTGTCACCAGGCAGAAGAAAGGAACCTAAGGGACAGTGAGGAATGGAGGCAGGTCCCTCCTCGGAAGGGCAAGCAAAACTCCTGCCAGCCCCCCTCACCTTCCCAGTTGCACTTACAAAATAGGTACGGTGCTTTGGAAATCGAGGGCCAGGCATATGAGGATAGGGACAAGGATTTAGACAGTGAACTACCCAGAGTCAGCCAGCCACCCCCACGCCTTCGGACTTCAGCAACAAAAAAAAAGAGGAAGGTAATTGTGGTGGGTGACTCTCTTTTGCGGGGAACAGAAGGCCCCATTTGCAGACCGGATCCTTCCCACAGAGAAGTCTGCTGCCTCCCTGGGGCCAGGATTAAGGATATAAAGAAAAATCTCCCTACCCTGGTCCGCCCCTCAGATTACTATCCATTATTGGTATTTCAAGTAGGCAGGGATCAGGTAGCTAACAGTAGTCCAAGGGCCCTGGAGAAAGACTTTAGGGCCCTTGGACAGCTGGTTAAGGGATCAGGAGCACAAATTGTATTCTCCTCCATCCCATTACTTGCATACTTGATGAGGGTATAAACAGGAAGAGCCAGCAGATTAACTCTTGGCTCCAAGGCTGGTGTCACCGTCAGAACTTTGGTTTCTTTCATCATGGGATGATCTATAGGACATTAGACCTGGTGGCAACTGGTAGGGCAAGCCTTACCCAAAGGGAAAGAGGAATACTATGACAAGAATTAGCAGGGCTCATTGAAAGGGCTTTAAACTAGGGTTGAAGGGGGATGGGGATGAAAGCAGGATTACTAAAGAGGAGCCTGGGAGCAGATTACCAGTGCCGATGGGTAAAAGTGCTAGCAAGGTCTTGTGGCCTGTTGCCTCAGCAGAGGTGGAGGATCGTAACCCATGTGGTAATGACATGAGGGACAGTGATAGGCTGGCAACCACAGAAGGGTCTGAGCATGGTCAGGGAGGTGTTGGGCCTCACCCCCCCATAAAAATGGCAAGAAAACTAGCCCAGCTAAAGTGCATTTACACAAATGCACGTAGTATGGGCAACAAACAGGAGGAGCTGGAAGCCATTGTACGGCATGAAAGCTATGATGTAGTTGCCATCACGGAAACGTGGTGGGATGAATCGAATGACTGGAGTGCTGCAATGGATGGCTACAAGCTCTTCAGAAGGGACAGGCAAGGAAGGAGAGGAGGAGGAGTGGCCCTGTATGTTAGGGAGGAATATGAATGTGTGGAGATAAATGAGGGTAATAGTAGAGTTGAGTGCCTGTGGGTATGAATCAAGGGGAGGACCAGCAAGGCTGATATTGTGGTGGGAGTCTATTACAGACCACCCAACCAGAATGCAGAGGTTGATGAAATGTTCTATAAGCAGCTAGCAGGTGTCTCGAGATCACTTGCACTTGTCCTGGTGGGTGACTTCAACCTACCAGATATCAGCTGGGCACTCCATACAGCTGAGAGGGAACAGTCTAGGAGATTCCTGGAGTGTGTCGGGGATAACTTCCTGACACAGCTGGTGAGTGAGCCAACTAGGGAAGGAGCACTACTTGATCTGCTGTTTGTAAACAGAGAGGAACTTGTGGGAAATGTAACAGTTGGAGGCCGTCTGGGGTACAGTGATCATGAAATGATAGAGTTTCTGATTCTCAGGGAAGCGAGAAGGGGAACCAGCAGGACTGCCATCATGGACTTCCGGAGGGCAGACTTTGGTCTTTTCAAAAGTCTGCTTGACAGAGTCCCTTGGGAGGCAGCCCTGAAGAGCAAAGGAGTCCAGGAAGGCTGGACATTTTTCAAGGAGGAAGTCTTAAAAGCGCAGGAGCAGGCTGTCCCTGAACGCAGGGAAGCGAGCTGTCGAGGGAAGAGACCGGCCTGGCTGAACAAGGAGATAAGGTCACAGCTCAGGGAAAAAAGGAAAGTTTATGTCCTTTGGAAAAAAGGACGGGCTACTTGGGAAGATTACAAAGGTGTAGTAAAGTTATGCAGGGAAAAGATTAGAAAGGCCAAAGCTCAGCTAGAACTTAACCTGGCCCTGGATGTTAAAAACAATAAAAAGAATTTCTATAAATATATTAATAGCAAGAGGAGGACTCGGGAGAACCTCCACTCTCTCCTGGATATGGAAGGTAACATAGTGACAAAGGATGAGGAGAAGGCTGAGGTACTGAATGCCTTCTTTGCCTCAGTCTTTAGCAGTGGAGTAGGGTGTCCCCCAAGTACCCAGACCCCTGAGCTAGCAGTTAGGGGCGGGGAGCAGGATGAAGCCCCCGTAATTCTAAGGGAGATGGTGAGGGACTTGTTCCAGAACCTCGACATAAACAAGTCTATGGGTCCAGATGGGATTCACCCGAGGGTTCTGAGGGAGCTGGCAGAAGTGCTTGCAGAGCCACTTTCCATCATCTACCAACAGTCGTGGCAAACTGGGGAGGTCCCAGCCGACTGGCGCCTAGCAAATGTGACGCCCATCCACAAGAAGGGTCGGAAGGATGATCCAGGGAACTACAGGCCTGTCAGTCTGACCTCGGTGCCTGGGAAGGTGATGGAACAGATCATCCTGAGTGCCATTATGCAACACATGAAGGATGCCCAGGTGATCAGGCCCAGCCAGCACGGGTTCACGAGGGGCAGGTCCTGCTTGACAAACCTGATCTCCTTCTATGACAAAGTGATTCGCTTGGTGGATGAAGGAAAGGCTGTGGATGTCATCTACCTAGACTTTAGCAAGGCCTTTGATACAGTGTCCCACAGTATTCTGCTGGAGAAACTGGATGCTCATGGCTTAGATGGGTATACTCTCTGCTGGGTTAAAATCTGGCTGGAGGGCCGGGCCCAGAGAGTGGTGGTGAATGGAATGAAGTCCAGTTGGCGACCGGTCACGAGTGGTGTCCCACAGGGCTCGGTACTGGGGCCGGTTCTCTTCAACATCTTTATCAATGATCTGGACGAGGGGATTGAATGCACCCTCAGCAAATTTGCAGACGACACCAAGTTGGGTGGGAGTGTTGATCTGCTGGAGGGTAGAGAGGCTTTGCAGAGGGATCTAGACAGGCTGGCTGGATGGGCTGAGACCAATGGGATGAGGTTCAATAAGGCCAAGTGCCGGGTCCTGCACTTGGGTCACAACAACCCCAGGCAGCGCTACAGGCTTGGGGAAGAATGGCTGGAGAGCTGCCTGGCAGAAAAGGACCTGGGGGTGTTGGTCGACTGTCGGCTGAACATGAGCCAGCAGTGTGCCCAGGTGGCCAAAAAGGCCAACAGCATCCTGGCCTGTATCAAGAACAGTGTGGTGAGTAGGACCCGAGAGGTGATCGTCCCCCTGTACTCGGCACTGGTGAGACCCCACCTCGAGTACTGCGTCCAGCTTTGGGCCCCCTACCACAGGAAAGACATTGAGGTGCTGGAGCAGGTCCAGAGAAGGGCAACGAAGCTGGTGAGGGGTCTGGAGCACAAGTCTTACGAAGAGAGGCTGAGGGAGCTGGGGTTGTTCAGTCTGGGGAAGAGGAGACTGAGGGGAGACCTTATCGCTCTCTACAACTACCTGAAAGGAGGCTGTAGAGAGGCGGGGGTCGGTCTCTTCTCCCAAGATACAGATGATAGGACAAGGGGTAATGGCCTCAAGTTACGCCAGGGGAAGTTCAGGTTAGATATTAGGAAATATTTCTTTACTGAAAGGGTTATCAGGCATTGGAATGGGCTGCCCAGGGAGGTGGTTGAGGCACCATCCCTGGAGGTATTCAAGAGAGGAGTTGACATGGTGCTTGGGAATATGGATTAGTGTTGGGTGGTGTGGTGGGGGGTGTGTGTGTTTGTTTTTTGGTTTTTTTTTTGTTTTTTTTGTTTTTTTTTTCATTGGTTGGACTAGATGATCTTAAAAGGTCCCTTCCAACCTAGGTGATTCTGTGATTCTGTGATTCCACATTGGTCTATGTGGCCAGTCTGAAGGTTGAGTCTGGTCTTGCCCTTCAGCTCACTTGCACACCTTCTCCAGTCAATGTGAGGCCATCTGAAGAGTCCAACCTATTTCCTAGGTCAGCAGGTTCCCTAGCAGTCTCAGCCCAAGAACTCTGCAGAGCCCTTACGCATGTGCTTCCAGGGAAAAAACCTCCTTGTTAGCCATAGCATAGAAATGTTTGAAACAGAGGATCTATGAGTCACTTCTAAAAGGAAGTTTTCCTGTGTAGTACAGTACACTGGAAAAACTAGAAACTTTCATCCACTGTTTATTTATACATTCATTTGTTTATTATTTATTACAATCTTAACAACAACAAAAAAAAAGAGTGAACAAGTGAAACTTAATGGAAAATGTTGCTTAAATTCCTTTCTGTGTTAAGTGAAGGTCCAGAGTGTAAAGTACAGTCAGTTTTGTTTCCAGAATACACTTAATATTCACATGAAGACACGTATATTCCCAAACAAGTAAGACTTTGATGGAGTTAAGCAGGAAATGCTCATTTGAAATCTTTGTTCCTGAGGACACTCGGGAATAGACAAGCCATGGAAAGATGGTGCTACCAAGCAAGAGCTGAGAACCTGCTGGTTTTGTAAACTAAGAGATACAGTAGTAAATATACTAACTTTGGAAGCACAACGACCGCACCAGAAGCCAGCATATGACACAATTCTCCATTTCTGGTGGAAAGTGAACTAGTTTTAGGATAAAATTGCAAGGAAATCATCTTGTTGTCCAGAAAGGCAATAAACATTTCTACTATGTAAGGTAGGACCTGCCTTTCAGAAAACCTCCTCACCAACTGTGCTTTCATCAGCAATGATGGCTTTGCCACCAGCATGCCACTAACTCCTATAAATTTTCCCCATGATGGACAGAAAGAAATACACAATTCCTTACTTAAGTAGTTGTATAAAAATAAATGTATTTGAGTGTGTAAATTATGTCTAGTCTCAAAAGCAGGGCTGGCAAGATTAATCCAAATTTACTCAAGAACTGATGCTCTTTGATTACATGTACTGGACTGAATTCTTAGAAGCTTGCTCTGAAGACCAGAAAGCACGTACTTGGATTGCAATGAATATTTTTGTAGAAACTCTGTTGGAGAAGTTTTCTAATCACAGAGCTATCTCAGTGGATATTATTGTATATAATAAGGTGATTGTATGATTGCTGTCATGTAGCTTCCTCCTTTCAGGAGGCCTTGAAACAAGCCAGGGAACGGGGCTGAGCATAGGCTTACCTATGACATAACTCTGGCAAGTGTGTGTGTGTGGCAGGGGGCCCAAGCTTATTTGGAGCTGGTAGACCTATGGACAGAGGATGCATCGGCGGAGATCCCAGATGACACCAATGAGGATTATTAGAGCACCACTGAGACTTCAGCATCCTGGTGAATACAGCTTCTAAGAGGAATATGTGGGCAGTTCATGTTTAATCACTGCATTGCTAAAACTAGTCTCAACAGACAAATACAACAGGAAAACTATCTACAACCTCATATAGTTTTTTCTATAAAAACTGGTATTCTTTCCAGGGTTTTCTTTGGGGGCTTTTTTAAAACTTCATACATAACATAGATCAAAATGATCTCTATCTTGCCTCTCTCTCAACCCCATTGATGTTTGTATGCAAAAGGAATGAAGGCTTATGAAATTTGACTTGTTTGCTGAAATATCTTTTTACAGATTTGAAGACTTTTGTTGATGCACAGATCTAGCAGCTACAGGTCTTTTCTTCATTGTGAACATGTTCTAGAAAAGTCCATTTCTTGCCTGTGATGATGGACAGAGTATAGAGGTAGACCTGTTCCCTTTTGGAGGTACACTTCGATGCCAGAGGAGACATCCTGGGATGTATTGAGTGGCAACAGATATGGGTGTGTGGGTGACAGAGAAATTTGATAGTAAACCTGAGACACTCCTAACATAATTTTTAGTTCCTGGTGCAAACAATGTGATTTCTTCTGTGAATCAAAATAACTCATGTGGCTATGGTTTGTCAGGTCAGAACAAATGTATGCTGGACCCGAATCACTGTTAGGCTGAAATAATATAGTGTTCAGAACCAGTTGTAATTTTAAATGAGATCGAGGGTATTCATTCTGTAGTAAGATGAAACCCACAGAAAGGACATCAGTTTGAACAGATTCCACAGAGCAAGTCCATTCCCACATCCTTCTCCACATACATCCAGTTTGATCACACAAATGCATTGCAGTGAACGTCCTTAAATACAGCACAGAATGTCACAGAATCATAGAACGGTTTATGTTGGATGGGACCTTCCAACAAGATCTGGCTGCTCAAAGCCCCATCGAAGCTCACCTTGAAGACTTCCAAGGATGGGGCATCCACAACATCTCTGGGCAACCTGTTCCAGTGCCTCACCACCCTCATCATAAAAAATGTCTTCCTTATATCTAATCTGAATCTACCCTCTTTCATTGCCCCTTGTCCCGTCAGTATAGTTCCCTGGTAAAAAGTCTTTTTCCACCTTTTATAAGTCTCCTTTATATATTCATTGAATCATAGAATGGTTTATGTTGGAAGAGCCAAAAAAAAGGAATTAATTCACTACTTTGCATTAAGCCATCTCCAGGAGTGCAAGGCTCCATCACTCCTAATGGTTACTTAGGAAGAAAGATGCCATAACAGGGAAGGGAAGGGAAGGGAAGGGAAGGGAAGGGAAGGGAAGGGAAGGGAAGGGAAGGGAAGGGAAGGGAAGGGAAGGGAAGGGAAGGGAAGGGAAGGGAAGGGAAGGGAAGGGAAGGGAAGGGAAGGGAAGGGAAGGGAAGGGAAGGGAAGGGAAGGGAAGGGAAGGGAAGGGAAGGGAAGGGAAGGGAAGGGAAGGGAAGGGAAGGGAAGGGAAGGGAAGGGAAGGGAAGGGGTGAGAGATTCAAAGTTAAGATTGAAGATTCAAATGTGAGCAGCAAGAACTGAATGAAACCTCTGCTGCAAGAGACAGCTCTTCCCCTAAAGGCATGCACTCCAATTCGGCAGAGGCAGTAGGCTAGATCAAGCTAATTCTGTCCTATGAAACACACATCCCTTGAAGTTTTCAGCAATTTTTCAGACCTTTTTGGTTAATAATTGATCATCTGCTGGTTCAGGATGCATAATTCATAGCATTAGACATGTAAGATATGATATGCCTAAGTCGGAGGGAGTCACTCTGGTCCCACTTCGCAGACAATGGAGGGAAAGTTTCCCTTCTAAATAGCGTTTCATCTACTATTGTAAATATATCATTGGCTTGTTGCCTCCCATTCCCAACAGAGAGAGCATTAAGTTCTGAACAACCAACTATGACATTTCTAAAATCAGCTGAAATCAATCCCACCCATAGGGGAAATAGGGATTTCATGAGGGTCTATTTAATCCTGGAGTAAGTAATGTGTCAGAGGTAGCTCAGCTATCTCCTCTTGGCCACAAAAAATAAAGACACTTTGAGGTCTCTACCTTTTCAGTTGAACCCTATTCAACTAAATTGAAACAACTTTAACAACTTTTCTTCTTCTCTGTGAGATTAGTCTTTGGCAAGTGGCATGAAATCTGTGTGAAGGGCAGGTCAATTCTGTTTATGGTGCTTCAGAGAAAACTTGTCTGACGTCCTATGGAATATACCATGTGCTAATGTCACAGCTTATTCAAGCTGTGGATGGAGAGCATCTGCATTTAAAATACAATTTAAAATCTGTAATGTAAGCTGACTGTAGGACTCGTCAGCCCAACACTGTCCCTAACGTAAGAAAACAAAGGAAATTCTTCTCGTGAAATACGCATGATCCATTTTGGAGGCACTGGATGGCAAAACTGATGAAGGCAGGACACTTACTTCAAAATGCTTATTGTGAATACATAAAGCAGATCCAAGGAAGAACAAAGACAAAAACTTGAAGGTCCTCATAGCCACTGAACAAGAGTTACACAAGGTGGGAGTTGTTTCTGAGGGGTGCTCTGCATTAGGGAGTAAAGCAGTAACCTATCAGTAAACAAATGACTGCTGTGAGATTTATTGACTTTAATTAACAGCTGATGACCAAAGCAATAGTCTAAAACTTTCATAAGGGATCAAAGAGCAGGATTAGGTAGATTCTACTTCAGCTGCATGGATCTAACAAGTTAAGAAGACTATTGTGAATAAGTCCCATTACAAGCTAAAAGGAATTTTTAATGTCATTCTCTATTCTGTTATGCACAGGTTATATTGAGGTATCTCTCAAAATTTGGAGCTTCAAATACCACAGTGGTAATGGAAGCAGTCAAAGCCAGAAAGATTCTTTTCAAAAATCATCAGACCTTTAAATGCCTGAGCACATTAGGAGTTTCTTTATTGTAATTGTAAGTTAAAATCATCTGTGGCTCCCAATTTCACGGCTTTCACTTTCATGTTCATGTTATAAAAATCCACTGACAAAAGGCATCTTGTCTGAGTGAAGTTTTGGCAGAAAGAGAAGTCAGATGGAGTCAGTACAAGGAGTGGTTGAGTCATGGCAGGGCTGTATGCGCTGTTCTTGCTTTGATGATGTGTCTTTCTCTCTGGTCTCTTGACCAGGTCCATGTGTATGCAGTGGAAAAGGGGCTTCCCCACTCTGTCCCCATATATGGATACATTTCTGCTGCCCAAATGCATTCTGTGCCTTGAGATTTACCTGTGTAGTCCAGTGGTTGGTTGCCCCTTTGGGAAGAGATGAGAAGTCTGAAGAATGTAGAATTAACGACCACTTTCTCCTGTGTGGCAGGCTAATTTCTTCTCTCTTCCTGTGCATCAGTTTCCCATTCTGGGCAGAAGAAAACCACCGAGCTACCACGGCCGGCACAGCACTGCATGAATACCCCGTCGGCATCGTGCACACAGCAACACTCATCAGGGTAATGAGGCAATGTGACTAATGAAGCAGATGGTACCGAGCTTCACCCTCTGACTTTATTAGTGTTCTCTCTGGGTATCTTTCCCTCTGATTATTCCTTCTTCCTTTGCCTGTCTATAGACAATGGGTATTTGGGTTTCCTTTGTTTTGGTTGTGCTTTCTTTGGATTGTGGGTGTTTTGGTGGTTATCTGAACTTTCTCTTCAGTGCAGAAAGCACCTACGGAACCACTTGGGACCACAAACCTGACATGTGAGGGGAGCCCATGTTCTCAGCAACTAACCATACACCCATAGTGGAGCCAACATACTAACTCCTCATAGGTGTATGCTTGGTCACTATCCCAAACTATGAAATGCAGAGAGCCCTAACATAAGGCACTTTCAGCATGCACAGCCATTGCCTTTTTCCTTTGTTCAGCTAGGCCTGCTATAGAGTCGCACCCTTTGATCCAGTGGCTCTCCAGGGATTCCCAAGAGACTCCTCCCTTCAGCAACTGGCTAAAGCACCGAGATTTTGGTGCAGTGACTACCCCTCTGACAGTCTGTCCATTTTGATTCCTCCCAGATGAAGCCAAGAGATGGACCAGAACCAGGAAACCACACTCTGCTGTCAGGATTTGTCCTCTCTGG
This sequence comes from Numenius arquata, assembly GCF_964106895.1. Lineage (NCBI taxonomy): Eukaryota > Metazoa > Chordata > Aves > Charadriiformes > Scolopacidae > Numenius > Numenius arquata. The sequence continues at coordinate 671,933 of NW_027415198.1, forward strand.
GTTAGCCAAACACCCAGAACTGCAGCACTTGCTGTTCTTCACATTCTGCTTCATTTACACCATCACCATCATCGGGAACCTTCTCATCTTCATGGTCACAGTGCACCCCTCCCTCTGCATGCCCATGTACTTCTTCCTCCGGGTCCTGTCCTTCCTGGATATTTCCACAGCATCGATCGTTGTTCCCAAGATGCTGGTAAACTTTCTGTCAGAGGACAGGAGCATTTCCTACATGGGCTGTGCCACACAGCTCTACTGTGTGATTTTTTTTAGGAGCCACTGAATGTTACATTTTGGCAGCCATGGCCTATGACCGTTACGTGGCCATATGCAACCCCCTTAGATATGCAATCATCATGAACAGCAGAGTTTGTCTTTCCTTGGTTCTGTTGTCATGCTGCAGTGGTAATGTTGTGTCCGTGGTGCAGACAGCTTGGGTGTTTGCATTGCCCTTTTGTGGGCCCAGGAAGATTAACTACTTCTTCTGTGATATTCCCCCCCTCATTATGCTCTCCTGCACTGACACCTCTTCATACGAAAAGCAGATCGTTATAGCCACAGCACTGGTCATCTTTACACCATTTTGTCTCATTCTGGTATCCTATGCCTGCATCATCTCCAGCACCCTGAAGATTTCCTCTGCAGAGAGCAGACACAAGACCTTCTCCACCTGTTCCTCACACCTAATTGTTGTAACGTACTGTGGAAGTGGGACTTTGATTTACTTACAGCCCAAAGCCAGTTCCTCTCAAGACACAAAGAAATTTATGCCTCTCACATACACAGCCATAACTCCTATGCTAAACCCCCTGATTTACAGCCTGAGAAATAAAGATGTGAAAGAAGTACTAATCAGAATGATGGCTGAGCTGATGAAGAAATAAATCTTTTCTTGTCTGAGAATAAATATTTCTCTCATTCATTATTGCTAGGTGTGTAATGTTTACTAGCTCACTGGAAACACCCGAAGCAAAGGGATGTTTCATACTTGAGAATATTTTGTCCTTATTCTTGGCTTCAGAAGCAAATTATTTAGAATTTGTATTTCTGTATACCAGACATTTCCATGTCTGTATACCAGACATTTCTTCTAAAACAGAGCAGCCAAAAATCACCCTACTTCCCATATCTTTTTCAGGTATTCAGGCTTGAAGTTCTCACTTTCATCACAGGAGCTCAGCTGCCCCTCTCACTTAAGATATATTCTTTTACAGTGAACTTTTCAGGATAAGCATACACAAATTGGTAGTGAGTAGGTGGGTTACTTTGACCTTTTTTTTCCCTTGTAACATGATTTCCATTCCTTCCAGCAGAAAAGGGATTCACTGAATGAAAGTGATAAAGAAATTGCTGCAGTTCTTTAAGAGAGTCTTGGTTTTTATTGAAGGTGTGGGGAAGGCAAAGGAAAGAAAGAGAAACTAATGCTCATTTGTGATTTCCAGCAAGAACTAAGCATTTCCTATAGCACAGTGCCCACAAGCATCTTGGAGTCTGAGTCATGGTATAGTTAGCATTCTACATCTCCCAGCTGGAGGAATTCATCCAGGCATGATAACAGGGCAGTTCCAAGAAAAGTAGCTGAGATCTCCACAAGCACACACACAAAAAAGGGATGCTACAACCTTGGAGTATTCATTTGGGAGAGGGGGAAGAAAAGAGCGCCAGCTTTCTCTGAGAGAGAAGGAAACTGAAATTATTCTCCTACATGGCCAAAGTAAGTCCATAACTGACCCTGTGAAAGCGTGGCATCACTCTGTGTGTGCCATTTCACTGGGTAATCCCAGCACCTGGCCAGATTTCCCAAGTAGCTCCTATGCTCTGTTTCTTTTCCAGTTCACCACAGGGGAAGCTTCCATCCCTATGACCAGGCTCCAGATTTGTCATTTTGGTCCCCAAGACTGACTGGGAGCAGAATTCATGGTTCAGGAATGGGAAGAAACCAAAACCAACAACCCAACAAAAAACCTAAAAGACCTTAATGAGTGTACATCTACAGATGTAGTTATGTGATCTGTTTATACACACACACAGAGGGAGGAAAAAAAATAAAGACCACAAGGAGCAAGAAAAACCCTCTCTTGGGATTCGTCTCCACTAAGGTGAGCTTTCTGCTGTCAGAAACCAACATACACCTTACAAAACCTAAGCACTGGTTTAATGCAGCTGTACACAGTAGGGCTAAATTTCAACCTTCTCTGTAGTTGCCTGAAGACAGTGTTATTTTGGATACAATCATGTGGCTTGCTGATATAACCCATGGCACACAGGAAACTTATGCTCCTTTTCACTGATATCTTACCCTGCGTGAAAGCACTCTAGATGCCATAGGGATTTAATTTTGAATTTTGCCCCGCTGTCTAGTTTTAGGTTGTTGCTGAGTCCTCCTGAAAGTCAAAGGAATGTAATGATCACCTTCAGAAGGAAGGTTAGCCCAGGTTTGTGTTGGCCCACAATGCATCTCTCTGTGAATGTATCCTTATGCCAGTCGCTATAAAAGCACCCAAGACAGCTTACTCCTCATTCAGTCCAGGGGCTTTTGCATTCAACTTAGGTCACTTGACAGGGGATAATGTGGTTTCTGGGTAGGGTCAATAGTTAGGAAACAGGGAAGGAAAAAGAACACTAGAACCTACAGAGACAACACATCTGTAAATGCTATGAGAATAAATTCTGTCACCATGGCTTGGTTTTGCAAATGAGACAGTCTTTATCATCTGCTTATTGTAAAGAAGACACTCCAAAAGGGAGAAAGGAATCCATAACATTCTTCTCTACGTATATAATTTAGTGACCTGCTACGAGCGCAGGCTTCTGTTGGGATAGGGTTGCATTACACTCTTTAAGGTCTATGAAAACCTGCATGGTATTTGTATTGAGTTTACATGGCAAGGGTTGAGGATGAGAGGGGGAGGGGAGCTGCAGAGATGTCCTCAGTGGGAAGAGACCAGGAGCTACTCCCATGTCAGACAGAGCCAAGGCTCCAAGACAGACCCACCACTCCACAAAACAGAGTCAGAGTGATGCTGGTGGCACCTCTGTGATAACATATTTAAACTGCACAGCAGCTGTGACAGAAGAGTGAGAAAATGTGAGAGAAACAGCCACTCAGGCACCAAAGTCAGTGAATAAAGGAAGGGGGAGAAGGTGCTCAGGGTGACCGTGAAGAGCATCCCCTGCAGCCCATGCAGAAGACCATGGCGGAGCAGGTTCTATCCCTGCAGCCCATGGACTACCATGTTGGAGCAGCTATCCACACCACAGCCCATTGAAGACCCCATGCTAGAGCAGGTGGAGATGCCCTGAAGGAAGCTGTGACCTATGGGGGACCAATGCTGGGGCAGTCTGTTCTTGATGGACTCTGTCCCATAGAAAGGACCCCTACTGGAGCAGTCCTTGAAGAACTGCAGCCCATGGGAAGGACCCAAATTTTATAACTTCGTGAAGGACTGTATCCTGTGGGAAGGACCCCGTGCTAGAGCAGTAGAAGAGCATGAGGAAGAAAAAGCGCCAGAGAGACCATGCTATGAACTGACTGCAATCCCCATGTCCCATTCCCCATGGGGGATGAGGTAGAAGAATCAGGGGTAAAGTCGAGCCTAGGAAGAAGAGAGGTGGTGGGAAGGTGTTTTTAGTTTTGTTTTTATTTTTCAGTATCCTACTCTGTTATTGACTGGTAATAAATTAAATTCATTTTCCCAAGATGAATCTGTTTTGCCCATGATGGTGTCTGATGAGGGATCTCCCTGTTTCTAACCCCTGTCCTGCTGAGGAAGAGGAAGGATAGAGCAGCTTGGTGTGCACCAGGCAGCCAACCCGAGGCCTGTTATTAACCAGCCAGTGAGTAGGCTGAGGGTGCACAAGAAGTTGGGAGGGGACACAACTGGGACAGCTGACCCCAACTGACCAAAGGACCATTCCATATCATATGACATCATGATCAGTCTATAAAGCTGGGGGAAGAAGAAGCAAGGGGGAACATTCAGAGTGATGGTGTTTGTCTTCCCAAGGAACCGTTATGTGTGACGGAGTCCTGCTTTCTTCAGGATAGCTGAACACATGCCTGCCAATGGCAAGTAGTGAATTAGTGAATATTGCCAAGGACATCAGCTGCAGTGGAGGTAAGCAGCACTGCGGGAAGGGATCACGGCAAAAAAAACCTTAAAAGGACTGGCAAGGAGCTCTTGTTGAGGGCTTTTGAAGCCTGTAAAAGCAACTGGTCCCTGCCAGAACCCTGCAGCGGGCTGCGGAGGCGGCGTGGGTGGAACCACCCCCCCCCCATCCCCCAGATAAAAGAGGCCTCTCGGGAGCCCAGGGACCGGTCGCTGCGCAACGGGAAAGCTCGCAAGTCCTGGCCAAGGGCAGGCAGGGAGGAACCCGAAGCACTGTCGGCTCAACAGGTGAGTCCTCCTGATGATCATCGCCCCCCTCGGTAGGAGTTTAGCCATGGTATCCACCTGGAGGAAGGTCATGCACTCGACCCTAAACAGAATGGATGTGGGAATCCAGACAGAGCTCCCACAGAAACATGTGGCCGTCCAGGTCACAGGCTGCAGGGAATGCCAGGACCTTTTACTGGTAACAGATGATAGCTGTGAGACCTGCTGTATAAGATGTGAACAGATCAATGATCTGCTTAGCATGGTGGCAGAGCTGAAAGAAGAAGCTGAAAGGTTGAGGGATAACAGGGAGAAAGGCAGCAAGGGTCCAGGAGCCCCTGCAGGCACCCTTGGTCAGGCTGAAGGCAAAAGCGTAAATGAAAAGAGCTAGTGGAAGCAGGTTTGTGGTTGTGGCACCAGACAACCTCCCACCTTACCCACCTCATCCTGTGAAGTACCTGTGAGGAACAGACATGAGGTTCTGCTTGAGAACGGCCAGCTGAGTGAGGAAGTAGGTAAGGAGCACCCTATAACACAGATGCCTCCTAAGCCAAAAAAGCATATACCCTGTATCACCACCACTCCCTCTAAGAAAAAACGAAGGGTTATAGTTGTTGGGGACTCCTTCCTGAGGGGGACAGAGGGCCCAATACGCCGGGCAGACCCTCCTCAGAGGGAAGACTGCTCTCTTCCTGGAGCCCGGGTGAAGGACATCACCAGGAAACTTCCTGGTTTAGTACAGTCCTCAGATTATTATCCACTACTGATATTCCATGTAGGTGCAGAGGAGACAGCGACTCAAAGCTCAAGAGCTATAAAGAGAGACTTCAGGGAGTTGGGAGGCTTAGTAAAGGAATCTGGGGTGCAGGTGATTTTTTTGTCACTCCCTCCAGTGGCAGGCAATGATGCTGGGAGGAGCAGACAGATCAAATCAGTCAATACATGGCTCCGTGGCTGGTGTCGCCACCATAACTTTGGATACTTTTGGTTGTGGATTGGCCTATACGGCACCGGGCTCGTTGACAGGAAATGGAAGATGCCTCTTCCAAAGGGGGAAGAATATCCTGGCCCAAGAGATTTCGGGGTTGATTGACAGGTCTTTAAACTAGATGTGAAGGGGGAGGGGGGTGATAGCATCAGGCCTGTCCTCAAGGCTCCTGAGGCAAAAGGAATCCAGGAAACACAGATAAAGCACCACAAAGGAAGGCCACCTGAGGAGCAACACGAAGGAAATGGAGCCATTCCAGCCAGTAAGTCAGCCCCATTGGGCGCCCAGCTGAAGTGCCTTCACACATATGCACGCAGCATGGGGAACAAGCAAGAGGAGTTAGAGACGTATGCACGCCTCCAGGGCTACGATCTTATTGGCATTACCGAGATGTGGTGGGATGGCTCTTATGACTGGAGTGTTGGAATGGAGGGTTACAGACTCTTCAGGAAGGACAGGCTGGGCAGACAGGGTGGGGGTGTTGCCCTCTATGTCAACGACCAGCTGGAGTGTGTGGAGCTCCACCTGGGGATGGATGGAGACCTGACAGAGAGCTTATGGGTGAAGATTAAAGGGAGAAGAGGGGCAGGTGATGTTACAGTAGGGGTCTGCTACAGACCACCAGATCAGAGTGACAGGGAGGATGAAGCCCTCTATAGACAGATAGGAGAAGCATCGTGCTCGCACACCCTGGTCCTCATGGGGGACTTCAACCACCCCGATATCTGTTGGAAGGACAACCCAGCAGGGCACATGAAATCCAGGAAGTTCTTGGAATGCATTAATGATAACTTTCTTCTTCAAATGATCGAGGAGCCAATGAGGAAAGGAGCCATGCTGGACCTTGTCCTTACCAACAAGGAGGGGCTTGTAGGGAATGTCAAGTTCAAGGGTAGCCTCGGCTGCAGTGACCACGAAATGGTAGAATTCAAGATTCATAGGGCAGAGAGGAGGGTAAGCTTGCTACCCTGAACTTCAGAAGAGCAGACTTTGGTCTCCTGAGAGATCTGATTGGCAGGATAGCGTGGGAGAAAGAACTGGAGGGGAGAGGGGCCCAAGAAAGCTGGTTGGCATTCAAGGATGGCCTCCTCCAAGCTCAGGAGAGGTGAATCCCAAAAAAGAAGTCAGGCAAAATAGCCAGCAGGTCTGCGTGGATGAACAAGGAACTGCTGGACAAGCTCAGGACCAAAAAGGAGGCCTATAGAGGGTGGAAGCAGGGATGGGTAGAATGGGCAGAATATAAAGAAACTGTGCGAGTGGCCAGGAACCAAATCAGGCAAGCGAAAGCCCAGTCAGAACTAAATCTAGCCAGGGACATCAAAAACAATAAGAAAAACTTCTACAGATATGTCAGGGATAAAGGCAAGACTGGGGAAGTTGTGGGCCCCCTCCGGAAGGAAACAGGAGACCTGGCCTCCCAGGATATGGATAAGGCTGAGCTACTGAACAACTTTTTTGCCTCAGTCTTCACTGACAAGGGCTCTAACCACACTGCCCAAGTCACGGAAGGCAAAACCAGGGGCTCTGCGAATGAAGAACTGCCCACAGTAGGAGAAGATCAGGTTCGAGACCTCTTAAGGAACCTGAAGGTGCATAAGTCCATGGGACCTGACAAAATCCATCCATGGGTCCTGAGGGAGCTGGCAGATGAAGTTGCTAAGCCGCTTTCCATCATATTTGAGAAATCGTGGCAATCTGGCTAATTTCCGCTGACTGGAAAAAGGGGAACATAACCCCAATATTCAAAAAGGGAAAAAAAGAAGACCCAGGGAACTATAGGCCAGTCAGCCTCACCTCTGTGCCTGGCAAGATCATGGAGCAGATCCTCCTGGAATCTCTGCTAAGGCACATGGAAAATAAGGAGCTGATTTGAGAGAGCCAACATGGCTTCACCAAGGGCAAATCGTGCCTGACAAATTTGGTGGCCTTTTACGATATTGCCACAGCATCGGTAAACAAAGGGAGAGCAACAGACATCATCTACCTGGACTTATGCAAAGCGTTTGACACTGTCCCGCACGACATCCTGGTCTCAAAATTGGAAAGTCATGGGTTCGATGGATGGACCACTCAGTGGATAAGGAACTGGCTGAATGGCCGCACTCAAAGGGTTGTGGTCAGTGGTTCAATGTCCAATTGGTGGCCAGTAACGAGTGGAGTTCCTCAGGGGTTGGTACTGGGACCAGTGCTGTTCAACATCTTTGTTGGAGACATGGACAGTGGGATGGAGTGCACCATCAGCAAGTTTGCCGACAACACCAAGCTGTGTGGCATGGTCGACACGCTGGAGGGAAGGGATGCCATTCAGAGGCACCTGGACAGGCTTGAGAGGTGGGCCCATGCAAAGCGCATGAAGTTCAACCAGGCCAAGTGCAGGGTCCTGCACCTGTGACGTGGCAATCCCAGGCACAAATATAGGTTGGGCGAAGAATGGCTGGAGAGCAGCCCCAAGAGAAAGACTTGGGGGGTGTTGGTAGATGAGAATCTCAACATGAGCCAGCAATGCGCACTGGCAGCCCAGAAAGCCAACTGCATCCTGGGCTGCATCAAGAGAAGTGTGGCCAGCAGGTCAAGGGAGGTGATTCTACCCCTCTACTCTGCGCTTGTGAGATCCCACCTGGAGTACTGTGTCCAGCTTTGGAGTCCTCAACACAGGAAGGACGTGGACCTGTTGGAATGGGTCCAGCGGAGGGCCACGAAGATGATCAGAGGGATGGAGCACCTCCCATATGAAGACAGGCTGAGAGAGCTGGGGCTGTTCAGCCTGGAGAAAAGAAGGCTCCAGGGAGACCTCATAGTAGCCTTCCAATATCTGAAGGGAGCTACAGGAGAGCCGGAGAGGGACTCTTTGTCAGGAAGTGTAGTGACAGGACAAGGGGTAATGGTTTTAAATTGGAAGAGGGGAGATTTAGATTAGATATTAGGAGGAAATTCTTTCCTGTGAGGGTGGTGAAGCACTGGAACAGGTTGCCCAGAGAAGTTGTGGCTGCCCCATCCCTGGAAGTGTTTAAGGCCAGGCTGGATGGGGCTTTGAGCGACCTGCTCTAGTGGAGGTGTCCCTGCCCATGGCAGGGGGGTTGGAACTAGTTGATCTTTAAGGTCCCTTCCAACTCTAACCATTCTGTGATTCTATGATAATTCCTTGGTTTGCTTTGTTTGCATGCGTGGCTTTTGCTTTACTTATTAAACAGTCATTTATCCCCTCCCAACATCTAGTGCAGTCCTAGCCTACTCACTGGTGGGATGGTGTGAGGAGCAGATAAGGCCTTGACTCTGTGTAAGCACTGTTCAACAGTAATGAAAACATCTCTATATTATGGTCTAGTGGGAGGTGTCTCTGTCCATGGCAGGGGGTTGTAACTTGATGATCTTTAAGGTCCCTCCCAACTCTAGCCATTCTATGATTCTATGATTATAAATACTGATTTCAGCACAAATCCAAAACAAAGCCCCATACTTGCTACTCTGAAGAAAATTAATTCTATCCCAGCCAAAACCAGCACAGAGAAGAAAAATCCTGAAAAGCAACATTGATGAAATCTGGATCACTGAAATACCACAATAAAAAGTAAATTTCACTGTTCCAAAAGTGCATTAGGGTTTGATGACATCTGTTACTCCACAGTCATGCACACAGATATCCGACTACCCTGTAGCTGCTCCTCTGAAAAGATCGTGCCCAAGCTACCTAGTGCACCTTGGTGACTCCAGCTTCCAACCTAAATAGCCTGTCCTCTGGGCAACAAGGATGTCTGGTTGCCTGTGAAAAGAATGGGACCCTGTCTTTGGATGTAGGCTTCCAGATGTCATCCGTAGCAGCACCTCTTCCGGGTCTGGAGCTTTGGCATTCACTTCATGTTCCAAGTAAACTCAGCAATGTCTAAAATAAAGACCCACGATGGCTATCTCTTCTTCCAAGGGTTCTTCACTGGTCCAAAACCACCTTCCTACCTGTATCCTCTTGGACGGGTGTCAGGAGGGCAGGCTGAAGTGCCTGTGTGGGTGCAGTTTGGCTGCAGGAATGAGATGGCTCCCTGTCCAGCAGCCACTTTTGCTTCAGGTGGGGCGATGCTTCCTGCGGGGGGCATATAGGAACCCTCCCCACATCCCACCCCTCTTCTGCCTGCCTCCAACCCCCCTGCGGGGTGAGTGATTCTGGGCAGCTTCCCCTCCTCTGCCCATCCTGTGCAGCATTGCTGCAGTTCCATCTCCATGATGCCCCTGTGTGGAATAATTCCTAAAATATAATTTTTATTAAAAATATATAGCATTGTTCACACATTAAGGAAAGGTATAAAATCAAAATGTTTCCAGGGTGGACCACAGCAGTAGCTTGTATGCAAGGAATCCGCTACATCTATGACTCCCTGAACAATATTGCTTGCAAAAGCAACACGGAAGATGGAGTGAAGATTCCACAGCCAAGCTCTGTGATTACACAGCAGAATGGGAACAAGGTGATCCTTTGGAAGTGATAAGTGGCATGCTTGCTGCCCTGAGCCAACAGTCTGCTCATTGCTCACATTTGATGAAATGCTGTCCTTTGTGCGAACTTTGCTCATTATAATGTCATTATAATACCAAAACACACCTGCAGCCCGAAGGCTACCCGCCTCCAAGGTGCGACCACTCCTCCTTGAGTCTGCGCCCTGAATTTTTCGTAAAATATACCTTTAAATGCGAGGCGAGAGAATTTTACACCAATCGTAATAAAGGTATTTATGACTAGAGTCACTCAAAATCCACCTTGAAGGTAAAAAAAACCATAAAAATAACCCGAGAAAGGGGTGATGCTAGGGAAGACACCATCGTGAACAAGTCAGGGAGGACCCCATCACAGACTGCCTTTGACTCCTGGGACCAGTCGAGGGGCTGAGCCTTTCTTCCCCCCCATAGGGACGCCTGTGGGTGAGACTTAAGACTATACCGAGTGCTTCCTCGGGGAACTTAGAAATCTCTCTAGAGGGTTACCTGTTACATTTAGAGCCAGGCTGTATTGTTTGGAACTTTGTCGCGCGCTTTGTACCATTAACATTTTTTTCTTTTACTTGCACGTGCTTTGCAGACTGTACTTATCACCAGCAAACCACAAGAACCTTTATATCTGTTGCTTAAATAAACTGCAGTGCTTAAGTAGCTAGCCGTTTCGGTTTCTCACTGAATGCGACCAGACACTGAAGTGCGGCCGTGCTAGTTCGTGAGCACAACTAGACTGAAGGTGCAGTCCACTGTCAGTGTATCCAGAATCGTGATAGTTTAATATTAAATGCGACTGGACTGATAGTGGTGAATTGGGCATCACTCAGAATTTAAACCCAGACGCCCCTAGCCTCCCACCTCAGTGAGGAGTGTTAGAACGCAAGGGGGTTTATTTTCTGCCAAAACTATTTTACCTCTTCACGCAACACCCTGCTACACACAAGAGTCCTTTCCCGGGCAGCATCCCCAGCTCGGAGCCCCCAGGACAGTCAACAACCCACAGCATTGTCTCTATTAGTGTCCCTCCGCTCCCCCCAGCCTAGCTCCCCAGTCTGGGCCCAAAAAGTACCTTCTGAGTGGGTTCCCCATTGCTCCTGCTTTCTTCATGGCTCCACTGACCTCCCAGAGCTGCCCTGAGACCTGACGCACCCCTACACCCACTACCTCCCGCCCACCCCAACGTGCAGGACTGGCAGCATCTCTAGTGCCCCTACCTCATTCCAGCAGGCAGGGCTGGCAGCACCCCTAGTTCTCAACTGTATATCCTATAGTGCACATTTGGCAGCATTCCCTTTCCTGGAATCCAGCCAGGCACTGCGGCTGTGATTACAACTCCCATCCATCCCTGCCATTTTCTGAAACGACTGGCCCTCCTCCTCCTTTTTCTCCTCCTCCTTTTTCTCCTCCTCCTCCTCCTCGAGTGTCTGTGAACATCCTTTCATGCTGCAGCTGGTCCTGGGCCTCCCGTCCCTCTGTCTGCTCATATCTCCTGTTGCAGGCTGCTATTCCATGGTGAGTGCGTTTGTCTGTACATCCATCCTTCCTTCCCTCTGCATGGAAGGGTTGCAAAACTTTTCTGCATGCATGTGTGCATTTGTCTGCCTGTGCTCACTGTACCCTGGCAAAGGCTTGGAGGCTTCTGTGTGTCCATCTGTGTTTGCTACCCCATCCTGCCAGGGCACTTAGTTCAAATGATACCCACATAATTTGGGATTTCTAAGGTCGAGGATAGCAGGCTACTGCCCAAATTCACAATGAGGCACATGCTCTGATCATGATATCTGTAAATTCAGCTTCTTATCCTGACAGAAAATAATGTTTTATAATGATAACAGAAATGTGCAAGCATTCTGTTATTGAGATCAATAAAAGCAGTTGCCAGTAAACCAGGGTTTCTATTATGAACAAAGAATTGTATCTTTAGTCTTTTACCAACTTAGCAACTCCCAGTTTCATCTAATAGGGGCTATTTGCCAGGAATTCCTCTGACAAAAGGGTCCTCCAGAATTTGGAGGATTATCCAAGTATAGTTTAAAGGATGGATTATTAAAGAGAGAAGTCTGAGTGCTTCACTTTTTCATATGAGAAAAGTGTGGAGAATTATATTTGTCCTTATGTTTGGTGGTGAGTGAAGTCCAAATCTCTAGTGTCGAGTTTGGACCTGTTGGCTTTCCTTCCTTTCTTTCTTTTTTTGTTTCCTTCTTTTTTTTTTTTTCTTTGACTTTTCTCACTCTCTGCTTTTGCTCTGCACAGATCCCAGACTTCCACGAAAAATTTGTCTTGATTCCTGTGGAGTCCTTTGAGATTTATATGTGTAAAGAAAAAGGGGCCATTAACTCAGAAGGCCTGTCTGGGGCAGCACTGGCATAGAACAGAAGACTGCTGTTATTGCTGGTCTGAGTCAGGGGAGCAGGAGATGCTTTTTTTCACCTGGGAACAAAAGGGAGACTCCTGAGAACCACTCCCTTGGAAATCCCCCTCTGAGCAGGACCATCAAGGGCTCCTCCCAGTTCTCTCGGGTGTTGCGCTATCATGCCTGGGAGGAAGCTGCATAACCATGCATCACGTCCTCCTGGCTGCAAGGTTAGAAAGACGGTTCTTCCGCCCTATACCCCAGTTTGGTTAACAGCCATCACTTCAGTCCTGGGGTAATGGGGCGGCTTTCCATGACTTCAGGTTCCATCTGCCCTAGTAACTGCAGAGCTGGAATCTATCACGTACTCTGCTGGCTCTGTGGTCCGACAAGCGGAATGTAAGAGCTTGTGCCCCCTCTCCCCCTGCCCCTTGCCCCCAGTCCACCCTGCAAACCGTGCTGGGAACAGCTGCCCCTTCCCTAGGCTTGTTCACAGGGAGCGGGGGGCAATTAAGGATGGCTGTATCTGTTTTGAAACACCTGCATTTATATATAATAATATTGAGCTGAATCCTACTCTTGTGATACGAGGAAGAAGCTCTTCCTCTTATTTAAATTTAGGGGTGAGATTTAGTTGTTAAAACGTGAGCATCTAGTATCATTTTAGATGTCCTGTCATTTCCAAGATAGACACGTGATGCCAATATATATAGCACAGGAGCTATGGGAGACAACTAGATTGGATTTCCTCAATGTTGTGAGAAACACTCGCCTCTTCTAGGGTTTCTTGTTGCAAATGGCCCTCCTGTCCAATGTTTTGACAGTGGAGTTAAGGCTCTATTCAGCATTGGAAGAGTTCAGACCACTGACCTGTACACAGACTTGTGGTTTTAGATACCTCTCTTTAGGTACCTAATTGACAGATTAGTCACAAACCAGGCACTTTTTAATCATCCTCTCCCTCACATTTCACACAACTGCATTTGCTCATCAAGTCCTCCAACATCCTCCTGCCCCCAACTTCCCTGGATGTGCATCCATGCATCTCGATTACAAATTCATTCGTCCATTCCCCTCATCGATTCCGCTGTTTTCTGCCATTCACTCCTACTGCCACTAATTCCAGCCCTCTCCAACTATCCAATATGCCACGCTCCTCATACAAATTCCTGCATTCCTCCACTCATCCCTGCTCTGTCTTTCTGCTCCTCTGCCAATTTCTTAGTCTGTCAACATTGGTACTGGTGTCTTTCAGGTGCTATTATCACTCAGGACCAAACTTATTCAGTGCCTTGTGTCGGGCTTTGACCCATCATTGCTCCCACTTTCCCTGTGCTCTGATCTGAATTAAGCACCACACCCCTACTGAACCAAGGCATTTTTGCAATTCCCATCCCAGGCCTGTCTCTTACTAATCTGCTACCTGGCTGGTGAGAGATGGGCAAAAAGGTTCTTGAGGTGGGATGTGAGGAGAGTCATCTTGGCCCATATATGTGGAGGTAGCTCCATATCTTGGAGTAAGGCAAGATGGAAGTGCCCATTTTATTTTCCACAAGGTCCTCATAGCTCACTTTATGCTCTTTCCCACACAGAAGCTGTCTTCAACCAAAGAGTTAAGATGAGGAAAAGTGGTATCCTGAGCAAAGGGTATATGTGTAGAGGTGAGTTGGGGCCATAAAGGTGGCATCTGTGAGTAGTGGGGAAGATATTAGCTGGGAGAGCAATGTGGGAAGGAACTGATTTCTTGGGTTGTTGACAGGAAGGCACATCTCACCATGTTCTGGGAACTCAGGGGCATGGCCTATAGTCAGCCTTCACACTTATTCTGGTTGGCATAATAAAAGATGTTTTTGTCAGTGTGATTCATCTCATCCATAGTGCTGCAGGCTTTCCAGGGAAACCATCACAAAGTAGGAGGATAATGCAGAAGAGAGGTCTACTACTGTGGGATGGGGGGTGCAACACTCCTCTGTGCTATGATATTGCATCACCTCTACTGTGGTGCTAAATCATCTCCTGCTGAATTGCGTTGTGATACCTAGGTGCATTGCTTGGTTGGTGAGTTGCATCATCCCCTCCAGGTGAACTATACCATCTTCTGTATACCCTCCACTTCCAAGACATTACAACAACCCCTATGAAGGTCTTATACTTTCCTTTGCTAAGTGTCACACTATTCCTACTATGGTGTTATGCCATTCTTGACTAAGACACTACTCCAACATATTTTACCATCAGGTTTGACACACTGCTGATGCCAAACTTTGCCCTAACATGAGATGCTCTTCATCTCAAACCAAGGGCAAAGGTATGGAGAAGGTTGCTGTTATGGTTTGAGAAAACCCATAACAGTTTATTGTTGTTTAGACAATTATTCTATCACCTGATGACCCCTCCCATCCAGAAAGGGGTATCAGGGAAAGCAAGGAAACACGAGGGTTGAAATATAAATAGATTTAATAGGATAAGACTAAATAATTAACAACGATACTAACAAACCAGTATTAATCCCGATACTAATATAAAATAGACAAGAATTATACTCAGCAAATTCTATCAGTAGGAAGCTGTGCACCTCCAGCAGTGGACAGCAAATGTTGGACACTGTAAGCACTGTGGCTTCAGGAAGAAAGGAAGGCCTCAGGGCTCTGGCACTGGGGCAAGGAGTTATCTGGACCCGCCACCATCAGGGGAGAGAGAATGACGCAGAAAACTTTTCAAATTTATACTGAATGCGACAGTCATGGTATCAAAGAATCCTGTTCGTCAGCCTGGATCAAACGCCCAGACCTTGCTCCTCCTCATCCCTACACCTGGCAAGGCTTGAAACCACTGAGATCTTGAATCCCCCAGAGCCTAGCTGGCTACAAAGTAAATGTTTTCATGAATTCAGACACTAGAATCTTCCCAAAGTGGAGTTTTCCCCAGCATTAGGAAAAAAGTTGCTCAATCCAGGACAGTTGCCTTTTCATGGGACGCTGTCATAGCAGGAAGAGAGGTCATCAAATTTGCATCTACACATTGTTCACCTCAAATAAACTATATGCTACAGGTATGACACGTGAGAAAGGAGGCCAGCAAGAAACATCTCCACTGCTGCCAATCAAAGGAGATGAGGCAACTTCCTGTGACTTATACCTTTGATGCCATGCTGAGTGCCCTTGGTATGGTCCCCCCTTCCTTTCCAGTAGTCCAAAATGAGTAATATATCTACTGAAGTTGAAAATCAAGCTCATCTCTTTGAAACGTTAGGCTCAAAGCAGGTGATGGCACCTGTTCCTATCTCTGAGATATGGTCTGAAGGTTTGAGGAGCTGCAGGGCACCTCCTGCCATTTGAATGAAGTTCTATTGTGGGACTGTCTCATGCTACATGCTGGAGGACAGACATACTCCTCTCAGTGGTATGGAAAGCCTGAACTAAGATGAAACAGCACATTTAGGTGATCTGAGGGCACAGCTGTCATATGCTGGACAGAAAGGAGCTTAGAAAGCTGGGAAACATGTTAATAGCCTCAGGGACTTTTTATTGCTATTTGTCAGCTTCTGCAACTGGCATTTCTGTGGCAAGGTTGGACACAAAACTGTTTCCCACTACAAGCAGACACCTCAAATTTAAAGTTTCCTACGGGCAGCCAGGGAGTCTGACAGCTATTGTGTCTTCCTCAGGCATATTCCAGAGGGAAATATGGTTCTTTCCATCCTATCCTGAAGTGGAGCTGGAAAGTGTGAGAGTAAATGTAACCATCCAGGACTTTGTGGCTGATGTGGAGTCTGAGCTATTTTTCCGCAACACCCAGCAAGTCTCTAAGGAGATGATGTTCATATTTCCTGTGGACTCTGATACTGTTGTACACACCTTCTACGCTACCATGGGGGACACTCGCATTGAAGCAATGCTCTGGGAGAAGGAGGAGGTAATGGGATTGTGGTGGGAGTGGGTCTGCAGATTGGGATGAAGGGTGGAAGTGAGAGAATGGAATCCTGTGGACCTCAGTGACACATTTTTCTCCCTCTGTGGCAGGCCCAGCAGCTGTGCAAAGCCACTTCAGGCATGGAGAATTTAAGATACCTGCAGAACCAGTGGGATCTTTGGGGTCCCGTGTTCACTTGTTTCTTGGGGACCCTGCCTCCTGATGGGGAGGTCACCATCAGCCTGTGCTATGTCCAGGAGCTGCCAATGCAGCCTGATGGAGCTGCCCAGTTTTGCTGGCCACGCGAGCTGTTCCCCCGGTCAAACTACACTAGTGAGTGATCCCCTAGGTGCATCCCCCAAGGAGGAAGACATCACTCCCCAGCATCCCTCCTGGGGGGAACCCCCATATGTGCACACGTGCCTCAGTGAGAGAATCTGAATATTCCCCCTTGCACTTCACAGTCAGGAACCTCATGGGCCTCCCCATAAACCCCACAGAAAGACATCCCCACAGATCCCTGTACAAACCACAGTGTGAGTCTACAGATTCACCACCACCACTACCCCCCACTAAGCATCACAGTGAAGGATGTCTCAGATGCCACATTTCCCCCCTATCAATGACAGACAGTGCCCCACCATAGCTGTCTACTGCCCTAGGGTCTCTTCTTTTGTCTTCTCACACCTCTTTCTCACTGCAGGATGGCTTCCTTCTGAGGAGGAGATGTTTGAAAACCTGTACTTCAGCATCTGTCTGAAGTCAGCCCATGGTGTGTCCCATATAGCCATTAACAGCAGCTACACTCCTCTGCAATACACGACTCCAGATCAAACATCTGCTGAGGTATGGCCCTGCCAGATGCTAGAGTCCCAAAACAGAAGAAGATGGAAGGGTCTGCAGCCTGCTGATGCTCCTTAGGACTCCTCAGTCCTTTTATTTGGTTCTCTTTCCTCCCCACACCCTACTTGTCCTCAGGTATCCTTGAAATTGCCACCGTGGATGCAGGATGATCTGAACTTGCTGGTGTATTACAGAGGGTCTCACACACTCAGTGCTGTGGTTGAGAGGAGAGATCCCAAAGCCCCACCTGGTGAGTGAAAAGAGCAGAAGTGGGCATTAGGGAGAGTGTCAGGGAGACTGGGGGGACCTGAGGGGCTTTTAAGTCACTATGTCAGAGCTGGGGCTATGTGGATGACAAAAGCAAAGAGACAGAGAAGGGAACTCAAACCTAAAAGTCCTCCTTTTTCCCCCCACACACTCCAGGTTCTCTGTTGGGAGACCCTGTGGTGATGGTGACACTGATGCCCAGCATTCCTGAGGTCGAGCCCAATCTAGGCCATCTTGGGGAATTTATCTTTCTCATGGACTGCAGTCTCTTCCATGATGCACAGGTACCACCAGAGGACGTCTTCTAGGGAGGGATTTTCCACACTGGTCATGCCCACTGGTGGGGATAGAGGCAAGCTGCTTCACATAGCCAGATGTTCTGCCTAGCTTCCCCATGTGAGCTATGCCCATCCCTCTCTCTGTCTCCAGAACACCCTGCTCTTCCTCCTCAAGAGTTTGCCTCTGGGCTGTTACTTCAACATCTACACTTTTGGGGCCACTTTCCATGCCTTCTATCTGTGAGTTGGGGGTGATGATGGGGCAGGGCCAATGGGTAAGTAGAGTATGACTTTTCTAAGTGAAAGTATGGAACAAGCACTTACTAGAGGGCAGTTATGGGGCAGGATATGTCGGGAGCAGTGAGAGGGTCAGTCCTCTTTTCAGGGTGCTTCTGTAGCACTGGTAGCAAGCGAGGTAAGGCTTTTCTAGGGAGTGGCCAAGTGAGGGTAGCCGTGGGCCAGGCTCTCTCCCCTCTGACACTCTGGGTGGCCTCCCACAGGCAGAGTGTGGAATACACGCAAGAAAGCATGGTCAATGCAGTGGGGCACATCTCCTCCATCTGTCCTGATCTGGGCGGCTGTGACCTGTTGGGTCTCCTAAGGTCTATCTACAGCACTCCTCTCCTTCATGGACGTGCCCGCCAGGTATCAGGGGCCAAGTGGCTATGGGGAGGGGAATGAATGTAAACAATGGGGTACAGGTAGACTTCAGGGCTCAGGATGAGACAGTCTGCTGTTTGCAGTGGGAGTTGGCATGGAGGGTTGTGTCCTTATGGCAGAAAGTGATACCGTCTTTAGGGTGGGCAGCATGGGAGGGATTCTGTGGAATTTGTCTGCACTTCGGGAAGGTGGATCTTCCTTGCGAGGTGCCCCTTTGTGCTAAAAGGTAGTCTGGTGTTAATGAAAGGAGACATACAATCCATTTTCTTGTTTCAAGGCCAGTGGGTGCAAAAGAGTAAGGGAGCAAACTGGGAAGGCTTCCTGCATTTTAGAAAGGCATTTTTCCTCTACGGGGGTGCTCAGCCCTGGCAATCTTTGTTTCCCCTCTCTCCCTTAGCTTTTCATCTTCATCCAAAGGGATATTTCCAGTGAAGAGGAAGCTGTCATGGCTGAGGTCTACCGCTACCGGGACCAGCACCGGTAATGGGGGAGCCCTGTTCCTGTCCCCTTACATGCTAATTCACAACTTTCCTGTCCCCTTGACTGTCAAAAGTCCATTCTCCCAGACCGTAGTCTGCCACAGAACTTCTCTTTACTTTGATGGAACTTCAGCAACAACACACACACACTTTCCTTACCTCAGAAAGGTATACTGCCTATACTTTTCATCTAGCAAGTCTCCTGTCCCAATCTTTCCCTGCTCTTCTCAGCACTTTTCCTCTTCCCCCTCACCCTGCAAAACCTTAATGTTCTCTTTGGCCCCCAAACCCATTCTCACCATCTCCCTGTCCAGCAGGTAATGTCTCTCGCCCCAGACTGAATGGGAAAACTCTGGGTCAGTTTCATTCCTATGATTAGAAGCATTCTTACCTCTCCAGACTTTGTCCTTTGTGCCCCTCTTGTCCTTTCTGCCTCTCACCTCTGTCCCACATCTAACCTCCCCCTCTTTTCCTGTACAGGTGTTTCTGTTTCCCCACTAATAGATGTGACAGCTTCAACCTTTTCCAGGCCATGGCCCTGCAGACCAAAGGTGAATGTGTGTGCATCCACTCTAGGATGGACATGACATCTGAGGTAATGACCCAAGTACCCCTCTGCTCTATTCAATACCTCTCATGGCTCTCCTAGACATGCAAGGCAATCCAGATACCACCATCCACTCAGACTCAGAGACCCCCTTCCAATTTCCCCCCTGCACAGAACTGGGAGGGAACCCAAGTGGTCTGTGCTCTCTGCTTCCCTTTACCAGGCAGTGAAATGCCTACAGCGGGCTTTGCAGCCTCTGGCAAGTGGGATCTCACTACACTGGGAACTTCCACCTGGCCTGGAGGTGTCAATGATCAGAAAAGCTCCTGAGATGATCTTCCAGGGACATCAGAGCTCCATCTATGCCCAGATCCATGGGCAAGCACAGGTGAGAGTGATCCAGAACCATATGCACTGGGGCAGGGCATTCTGGAAGGTAAAGGACTCACTCTCTGTTTCACCTTCCCAGCACTCAGAGTCCTTCACCTCCACTAGACCTGAGAGGGACCATGATCAGGGCTCTGTGAACCCCCTTCTTTCCCTTAGAGACACCACTGCTGCTGCTTCAGCCATGAGCATCTACTACCTTAGTAGAGCAGGGAGGGAACCTAGGTAGCCAGGCTGCTCGTGCTTGCAGATGAACATTTCTGCCTGACTCTTTTTCCCTTGTGTCACCAGGATCCAGAGGTGGGTGAGGGAGCTGTGACCCTTCAGTACCAAGTGGGCAGCCAGTCCTTTGATTACACACTCAGATTCTCACTGTCCCCATCAGCAGACAACAGGTGAGAGGGTAACACACTTGCCCACGAGGCGGAGTGGCATTGGCAAGGTCTGGAAGTGGGACAGCAAGTGTCCTTCCTTGCAGCCTTCCCACTGTAGCCTGAGGTGGGAAGAGAATCTGGGCATCCAGTGCTTCCCTGTTGTCCCCTCTGCCCTGATCTTGGGAGAGAACCTGTGTGATGATTGCCCCGCTGACCATTGCCCCGCTGCCCCCTCCCCTTTACTCTACATGTCCTATGCCCCTCTCCAAGGTGAAACCAAGAAATAACTCCCTGCCCTTGCAGGATGCCTGTGCACCGCATGGCCATGATGCACTTGCTGTGGAAACTGGCCTGGGAGGGGACAAGCAGGACAGAGAAGGACATCTGGCACAGTGCAGTTAAGTCCAGCCTCAGCATGGGGGTCCCGTCCCCCTTCACATCCAGTGTGGCAGTGCGCATGAAACAGAGGGATGCCTGGCATCGTGGTAAGGCCAGAAACACTGAGGACAGGACTGGGAGGGGGAAGTGGGACTTGTTGGTTTGATGCCTCTTTACCATCTGCAGCCCTCTATCCTGTGGACCTGACCACCCTTTTGCCTATGTCTAGTACCCCTAGATCTAACCCCCATCTCCCTGCTTCTCTTCCCAGATTCTTTGCCTCCAGACTCCTCAACGTTTTTCTCTCCCTCTTGCAACCTGGTTCCCTGCCAGCTGCTCTGGTTGCGTGGCTTCAGGCCTGTGTGGTTCAAGTCCACCAAGTTTTGGATGGTGCAGAAGTGCCAGTTCTTCCTTGAGACACTTGGTTGGAAAGCCTCTGACACTGAAGCACTCACTCATCTTTCAGCATCTTGTAAAGGTAAGGAGAAACTTCTGATGGGCGTTCTCAAAATATATTGAACTAGGGTTAAATTCCCCTTTCAGCATTTATCTTCTGACCAGACTTCTTGATTGTCATTGTGCTGGAGATGGATGGAGTGATAGACTAAGCAAATTCCTACATCTCAGCTCTGGGCTGGAAACTAAGAATTAAATGCCTTAATACTTCTCCAAAGTAACCTTATCCTTGTCTTCAAGTATCCTTAACTCTATATCTGAACACTAAGTTTGTCTGCAAAGTATTTGCATGAATCTCTAGCTTTATCCTTATACAGTTCAGCAAAAAAGAGCCAGATAGCACAGTGTTCACACAGTGGTTTCCAGGCTTCCTTTTCTTCCAGCCTTCTGCTTGTCCAGCACTTATCTTCTGATCTCCAAGGATGAGCTGCTGAGGACTTCTTGTGATTTCTGTTGACAAGGAGTGTTAACTTCTGTAGACTTCTGCTTCTGTCATCTCTAATGATCAGCTTCTGTTGGCTGTTTCCTAATTAGGGAGAATCTCTGCTTACTGTTTTCAAGAAACTTCTAATGGTGGAAGAAGGTGTCAAGCCCTTTTTTCAGCTGGTGTTGCTCTGTATCAGGTAGGCAGGAACACAGAGGTAGTTAATAAAGACATAGCAGTTGTCTCAGCAGTCAGTGCAGCAGGGATGCAGAGAGGTCTAACAACTGTTCAGTCCTGTGTGGGGCTGAGAGAAGGTTGTGCAGCATGCCACACAATGCCCTCTGTAACTGGTGCATTTACCCTTGGTACACTGGAAGCCTCAGTCCAAACAGACCGTAAAAGTAAGATGGTATTTTCTAGGTCTTGAAGCTGAAGAGAGAAGCTGGTGTTTCACACTGGGTCTGGGGCAGAAGTGCCCTCCTCTGTAGGAGGTATGTTGTGGTCAAGACTCGGACTTGCTAACCAGAGGAGCTAGCAGGAAGAAGTGAGCACACAGCACACTGTCAGGGCAAATGAAGAGGAGATCGTCCTGGTCTTTATGGAAAGTCTGCAGAGAAAAAAGCCTGAGTTACATGAATCAAGGAAGACTGGACATCTGGAGGATGTAGTCAAAACAGGGAAATGTGGCTTGTGGCTTCTGGCAGTAAGGGGAAGGCTTCTGCTCAACCTGCAGACCTGCAACTTCAGACTAGCTATAGTGCCTGGGCACTGGTGAGGACAAACAAGGCCTCTCAGGAAGACATCCAGAGCCAGCTGAGCCTGAACCTAGTTTCTTCCTTGGGCAATCCCAAGCACAAATACAATGGATTGAGAGCAGCCCTGAGGAGAAAGACTTGGGAGTTTTGGTGGATGAGAAGCTTAACATGACCCGGCAATGTGTGCTGGCAGCCCAGAAAGCCAACTGTATGTTGTACTGCACCAAAAGAAGTGTAGCCAGCAGGGCAAGAGACGTGATTCTGCCCCTCGATTCTGCTCTGATGAGACCCCACCTGGAGTACTGTGTCCAAGTCTGGAGCCCCCAACATAAGAAGGACACGGACCTGTTGGAGTCTATCCAGAGGAGGGCCATAAAGATGATCAGAGGGTTAGAGCACCTCTCCTATGAGTACAGGCTGAGAGAACTGGATTTGTTCACACGGAGAAGAGAAGGCTCCGGGGAGACCTTATAGCAGCTTTCCAGTATCTGAAGGGGGCCTGCAAGAAAGCTGGAGAGGGACATTTTACAAGGGCATGTAGTGATAGGATGAGGGGTAATTACTTCAAGCTGGAAGAGGGTAGATTTAGATTAGATCTCAGGAAGAAATTTTTCACTGAGGATGGTGAGGCACTGGAACAGGTTGCCCAGAGAAGTTGTGGATGCCCCATGCCTGGAAGTGTTCAAGGCCAGGCTGGATGGGGCTTTGAGCAACCTGCTCTAGTGGGAGGTGTCCCTGCCCATGGCAGGGGGTTGGAACTCAATGATCTTTGAGGTCCTTTCCAACCTAATCCATTCCATGATTCAGGTGTTTGTAGAGAGCAATAAGGTCACCCCTCAGCCTCCTTTTCTTCAGGCTGAACTACTCTAGTTCCTTCATTTGCTCCTCATAAGGCTTCTTCTCCAGACCCCTCACCATTCTTTGGACACCCTACAGACCATTGCCATTCTCTGGACACCCTACAGAATCTCAATGTCCTTCTTGTAGTGAGGGGCTCAAAACTGGACACAGTATTTGAGATGGGGCCTCACCAGTGCCCACTGCAGGGGGATGATCACTGCCCCAGTGCTGTTGGCCACACCGTTGCTGATACAGGCCAGGATGCTGTTGGCCTTCTTGGCCACCAGGGCACACTGCTGGCTCATATTCAGCCAGCTGTTGACCAACACCCCCGAGCCTTTTTCCTTCCCCAAGCCTGCAGTGCTGCATGGGGGAAGGAGAAACATTAGTGATGCTCATGGGACGAATTCAGTGTGTTCAGAGAGAATTATCCTGAGTGAACTAGAGCTCATAAGGCAGATTTTAGGATGTTTATGAAGGACTGGGAAGATCTGAGGATGCCCTGGGAGGTCTGAAAAAAGTTCAGCATGCTTGTGGAGGACTGGGAAAAATTGGGAAAGCACAGAGAGGATGGAGCATACCTATTGCGTATACCTGGAGAAGGCAGAATTTAAGGTTATAAGCTGTTGCCTGTCTCATGTGAGCTGTGTGAATGTTTCTGTCTTCCAGACCAGAAGCCTCCTCCTGAACAGCAGGGAATAGAAGAAAAACCAGCATTTAACATGAGTTGGAACTGGACAATTTCACCACTGTCAACAAGACTGTGTGACTTCTCTGGCCTCAGGGTAGTGGTGGCACTCCAGAAAGCAAATGGCTCCTGGGCCCTCACTGCAGCTCTGGCCTCTGCCCTGGGGCTCAGCAGGGCTGATGTTGAGGTACAAAGGCCCAGTGAGGTAAGCAGATCAGGGGCAGCAGTGGTCCCTGTCATGAGCTGAACTTTCCTCTGCTCCAAGTTTCCGGACTGAGCTGAACTGAGAGGAAGGGATCAAAGCCTTTGGGATATAGAGCCTCTTTGCTTGTGAAGGTTGTGGGGTGGAATTAGCAGGAATACCTGAGAGCTTTCCAATTTTGAGGATTTCAGAAGCTTAGGGAGTTTATGTGTACGTGTGGGGTTCTTACATTTCCACTTCTGGTTTAGGTTTGATCTTTCTTTTTCTTTTTTCACCCTGATTGTTCTGGTTTCTCCCACAGCATGTGCAGCCAACTTCCT
Organism: Numenius arquata; assembly: GCF_964106895.1. Lineage (NCBI taxonomy): Eukaryota > Metazoa > Chordata > Aves > Charadriiformes > Scolopacidae > Numenius > Numenius arquata. The sequence goes on from NW_027415198.1 coordinate 695,939, forward strand.
GGGCCACAGTTTTGACTTTAGTCTGGTTGCACCAGTATAAATGGAAGGTATCTTGGTTAGAGCTTCTGGAGGCCAAAGCTTGTAGGTGGCTGCAGGACCAAGCTGGTAAGAAGATTTTGCTGGAAGGAGTCATGCTCTGGGTCTTTTCCACAAAATCTACAGATGATACCTGTTGACCCATATCCCTCTTTCTCAGTGCTCCTGCATGGCAGTCTGTCATTACACAGTCTCTCCTTACTGAGTTGTTGTCCCCTTCTACTTTTTCTCTCTTCTTGCAGAGGTCCAGCTGGATGAATGTCTGGAGGCAGCAAATTCCCTCTTAGGCTGCTTTGTGGAACCCACCGTCTTCAGGATTTGAACCTACCCTGCTACTGGGTGTTGGCAAGAAGCTGTTTGGCAACACAGTCAGGAGAGCTGACCCAAACTAGCCAAAGGGCAAACTAGCCAAAGCCAAACTAGCCGTAGCATTAACATCATGCCTTTGTGGGAGTGACTGAGTGGCTGGGTGGATGCTTAGATGCTGTCTGGGGCCAACCCACCACAGCTGACTTGTTCACACACATGCCCTCCATCGTAATATGAGAGTTTCCGCTGGACTCTGAAAAATAAATACATATATTAAACTTTGATTCATTTTTCCACATACTGCTTTTCTCTGAGGTTTACCCAAATAGTCATCTGCTCAAAATACCAGGTCTTGGGGAGAAAAATCACGTTCAGATACTACAGAAAAACACCTTCTTCATGGTAGGGGCATGGAGTAGAGGAGGAGGCAGGAGCAAGTGATAAGGGGAACTAACACTCAAGGGTTAATAGTAGAGCCATCGCTTGGCTTAAGTTGTATATCTATAACCTTAAGCCATTGCATAAGGTGTTTAGGCAAAGAAAGGATGTGTTGAAATGATAAAGTGGTCACATCAGCCTCGCCCTTGCTGGGAGATAAGGGAACAATTTGTATTCAAAGAAGGAACCCAGTTGTCTTGAGAGAGGATCATCTGGCTGAAACCAGTTCTGTGGCCTGGAGCAGCACATTAACATTAAAGGTGAAAGGTGCACAATGAGGAAGACATACGGCCTTCATCCCCGAGACCCCGGCCCACGACCACCAGGAGGCACTGTGCATGCACAGCTGGGAGGAGTTAAAGGTGGAGACTATGGAAATGATTTCTCGTAACTCATTGTAATAAAGACTGCCTTTTTGGGGAAAGATTATGGATATGTATAGGCACGCCTTGAATATGTAAAGTTTGGTTGTATAAATCCTAAGCTAACTGCCGTGGTGGGCTGGGCGCGCAAGACTGTGGTGGGGCGACCCCTGTGCTGCCCGGCGCCGAATAAACATACCTACTTTACAACCTCAAGTGGTTGTGGAGTCTGTTTTCCGCAGGTCACAAAGAGGTGAAACTGAGCCTGGGAATAAGGGATCATGGGGGAAGAGTGGTTAAGTTTTTGACTTTGTTTCTCACCATCCTACTCTATTTTTAATTGTCAATAAATTATACTAATCTTCCCTAAGTCAAGTCTGGTTTGGCTGTGATGGTAATTGCCAAGCAATCTGCCTGTCTTTTCGTCACCCACAAGATATTTAATCTTATTTTTCTCCCCTTGTCCTGTTGAGGAAGATGAATGAGAGAATAGCTGTGTAGGCGTCTGGCAGCTAGCCAAGGTCTAACCCTCAGAAAAAATCATCATATTTTAACAGTGGTTACTTTTCTACATCTACACTTTTTATGCTGATTTTTCAGGCAGTTGAATCTTAAACTTAAGATTAGATCAAATTTACCCCAAATGCCAGGATGGTTACAGCACCCCAAAACCCCCCCAAAATATTAAAGTTGATTTTTTACCCCAGACCTCTTAATGGCTTCCTGGACTTCTTTATTTCTCAAGCTGTATATAAGGGGATTGGGATCACAATTTTATAACACGTGGAGAACATTTTATTCAGATTTAGGGAATTATTGGCAGGTGGTAATAAATACATGGTAGTGAGGATCCCATGAAAAGTAGTGGTCACAGTGAGGGGATATGAACTAGTACAAATGCTTTTCTGCAGCCCCATTGGGGCCACCAAAAGTCAAATTCAGTATCAATACAACGATCGCCGAGGTGATTGCAAAGCCAATAATTCAGAAAAGAGCTACCAGCCCTGGAAAAATATTCTGGTTCATTATAGCTATATAACGAAGAGGATTACAGATAGCTAAAGAACAATCACACAGCATCATGGCTAGTAGAAGATGTCCAGTCCCTCCCAAGGAGCCAAACATACTACTGTGCAGTACAGTCCCTGAAAGAGAGATTTCCTCTGTAAGGAAATTGGTTAGCATCCTAGGAACAATATTGGTTGTATACGAGGTCTCAAGGAAGGAAAGACTACCCAGGAAAAAATAAATAGGGTTGTGGAGACTTCAGTTCACACATATGGTAAGAAGGAGAAGAGTGATGCGCGGAAACAAACCTTACAACTCGAATAGAGTTATAAAGCAGGTATGTTTTTTGCGGTGCCGGGTGCAAGGGGGATTTCTCCTCCTAACTTGCACACCCTTATGCTGAACCCGTAGTTATTTATAATGTAAATCATACATATGCAAACTATGGGATAGACTAATACAATTAGTTCTAACAATAGGTGTTACTATGTTAATTATTTCCAGGGCCTCATTATAATAAGTCTCCTCCTCCAGGCATGTGCGTATCTTCTCCTGATGTTTTTCTTTGGGGGGATTTTTTAGGGAGTAAATTCCACAGTCACTGAGCCAGTTCCCGCCGATTGTTTTGCTGATAGAAGCCGTAAAGCCTCTTGCTATCTTCCTGTAATCGATCAGGATGTCCCCGTTTGTCTTCTGAGTGGTCTGACAGGGGTCATAAAACTTCTTGTTATCTTTCCTGTTACCAGTTGGGATGTTCCTGTTAGCCTGCGAGTGTTCTTTCAAGGCTGAGGCCCACATCCGCTAATTGGGCAATTCCTTGTTTTCTTCCCTCCCCTCCAAGGTTGAGATATATGTCCCTGTCATGGTTAATCCTTCTATTTTCTGTTTCAGAGTGTTCCCAGAAAAGACTACAAGATAAAAGACCAAGAGCAATACAGAGTGCTGTCACCAGATAAAATCCCAGTGGACTGAACTCTGTCACAGAAGTTCTTTCCCTCAGGTCAGCATGCAGAAGGGATATAGAGGACAGAGACAATGCCACACAAATGAAAACTGTAGGAACATATGAAGAACTACTACAATGACTTCACTCCAGCCTTGACAAGAGTCTGACATTAGGCAAACTAGATTTATCTTCTTCACTAAGACAGCATCACTGTGTTGTGGTTTAACCCCAGCCAGCAGCTAAACTCTACACAGCTGCTAATTTGTGGGTGAACAGGATTGTGGAAGAAGCAAGACCAGAGGAAGGAACAGAAGCAGCAGGAACACTGGCAGGGGACGACCCATAAACAGCGCCTAACGACCCCACTGATTGAGGGGAATTCCGCTCATCTGGCAGTTGGGGGTTGCAGGGGCGTGTTGTCTGGGAAAGAAGATACTTAGTACTATATAAGCTGCGTGTTTGTTGTAATAAACGATTCTGGTTGCACCTCCGACCGGGGTCCATGCCTTCATACGCTACAAATGGCGCTCAACATGGGGCATGAATCAAGAGACTAAAGATGTCCGAACTGGTAGCGTAGCCTGATCGAACCAGGGATTGCCTTGAGGACTGACTTCACTGCCGGCTCATCACCTTTCTGCAGGACAGAGGTGAGTGATCGGGAACCATGGGAAACACTCTGCCAAAAGAACAGCAAATGAATCTCGAAGTATTACACTATATTTTAAAAGCTCAGAATCAATCTGTACCTACCCTGTCCTTGGTAACCTTTTTAGACTGGGTGCAAGAAAATGTCCCGGACTTCCCTAAGACCGGCACCTTTGACAAAGACATGTGGGACCAAATTGGCATAAAGCTTTGGGACGCTGCTGCAGGGACAGATAAGGTTGCAGCTAAGCATTTACCAGTTTGGCGGCAGATATCTGAAGCCCTAGTAAAGCTCCGCAAAGGGACACAAAAAAAACTCTGAGGAGAGCCCAATGCGTCCTTCCACCCCACCGCTGCCACCCTCGGACAATACCTATGTTGCAGAAGAGAGTCTTCCAGAAGGAGACTCCTTCAGTCCTGGGCCGACTGACCCAGACCAAGAACCTAATCTGTTTCTTTCTGATGTTAAATTGAAAGAGGTAGTGGGGAATGACCTAACCCTCTCCAGTGATTGTCGTAATGTGTGGGACAAATGTCGAAAAGAAGCCTTAGCTAAAGGCAACGCAGACATTTTGCAGGCGTTCCCTGTTATTTATCGTGGAAACCGACCCGCAGCGTGGGAGGCTTTGTGTTACGATCATGTTACAGAGCTGGGGAAATCAGTAGAAGATTATGGTCTCCAGTCATCATACACCATGAACTTACTAACAGCTGTTGGGGATGGATATGTTATGACTCCTCATGATTGGAAACTGTTGTTGCATATGATTTTGTCGGCTATGCAATATGCTGTATTCATGACTGTGTACCATGATCTCGCGACTGCTAAAGCATTGGATAACTGGCAACTTAAATCATATTGGTGTGAATGAGCTCATTGGCGAGGGGCCTCGGGCTACTCCTGATGTGCAAGCCCAAATGGACAGAGGTGTTTTGAGAAAGTAAAAGAAATTGTACCGCGCACGATGAGACAGGTACCTGATACAGCCGCTCCAGAAGCGCCTGGAGAACCCTATAGAAAATTCCTTGATCGGCTCCAAAATGCAATAGACAGACAAGTAGATAACTGAGCAGCTCGTGATATTCTTATGAAACAATTAGCGTTCGAAAATGCTAATACTGGCTGTCATAAAGTATTGCGAACGATTAAGAATACTAACCCTTCTATCACTGATATGATAAAAGCATGCCAAGATATCGGCACAGAAACTCATAAAAGGAGTCTCTTAGCTGATGCATTATCAACACACCTCACTGGGGGGGGCTGCTCAAAAGGCAGACTGCTATAACTGTGGAAAGCCTGGGCATTTTAAAAAAGATTGTCCCTGTGCCCTGTACGTTATTGGGCCGAGACTTGTTAAGCCAGTGGGGAATCCTCCTAAAAACAAATTTTTAATAGGGGCTATTGACAAGCAGCAGACCCTTTCATTGACATGGAAATCAGAAAACCCTGTTTGGGTAGATCAATGGCCCCTGAAAAAGGACAAACTGCTGCATTTGCATGACTTGGATGCACACAAGTCTATGGGACCGGATGGGTTACACCCAAGAGTGCTGAAAGAGTTGGCAGACGTGCTTGCCAAACCGCTTTCCATCATTTACAGGAAGTCATGGCTAACTGGGGAGGTCCCAATGGACTGGAGGGTGGCGAATGTAACACCCATCTACAAGAAAGGCAAAAAGGAAGATCCAGGAAACTATAGACCTGTCAGTCTAACCTCGATACCAGGGAAGGTCATGGAGCCAGCTCATCTTGAGTGACATCAAAACCCACATAATGGGCAACCAGGGGATCAAGCCTAGTCAGCATGGGTTTATAGAAGGCAGGTCCTGCCAGACGAACCTGGTCTCCTTCTATGACAAGATAACCAGATTATTGGATGAGGGAAAGGCTGTTGATATTGTATACCTGGACTTTCGAAAAGCATTCGATACTGTCCCCATACAATTCTTGTGGAAAAACTGGCTTCACACGGCCTGGATGAGCATACAATCCGCTGGGTCAAGATATGGCTGACTGGAAGGTCCCAAAGAGTGGTGCTCAATGGATTTAAATCCAGCTGGCAGCCGGTCACAAGTGGTGTGCCTCAGGGCTCAGTGTTAGGACCATTTCTGTTTAACGTCTTTATTGATGATCTCGACAAGGACATAGGGTGTATCATCAGCAAGTTTGTAGATGACACCAAGTTAAGCAGGAGTGTTGATTCCCAGGAGGATAGGGAAGCTCTACAGAGAGACCTAGATAGATTGGATCATTGGGCCAAAATCAATGGTATGAGTTTCAACAAGGGCAAGTGCCAGGTTCTGCGCTTGGGCCACAATAACCCCAAGCAGCGCTACAGGCTTGGGGAAGTGTGGCTGAAAAGCTGCCTGGAAGAAAGAGACCTGGGGGTTCTAATTGACGAGCGGCTGAATATGAGCCGGCAGTGTGCCCAGGTGGCCAAGAAAGCCAACGGCATCCTGGCTTGTATTAGAAACAGCGTGACCAGCAGAAGTAGGGAGGTGATTGTGCCCCTGTACTCAGCACTGGTGAGGCCACACCTGGAGTATTGTGTCCAGTTTTGGGCACCTCAATACAAGAGAGATATCGAGGTGGTGGAGCGAGTGCAGAGGAGGGCAACGAAGCTGGTGAAGGGCCTGGAAGACAAATCGTATGAAGAGCGGTTGAAGGAGCTGGGACTGTTTAGTATGAGGAAGAGGAGGCTGAGGGGAGACCTCATCACTCTCTACAACTACTTGAAAGGACACTGTAGAGAGGTTGGTGCTGGTCTCTTCGCACAGATAACTAATGACAGAACAAGAGGGAACGGCTTCAAGCTCCAACACAGAAAGAGTGGTCGGGCATTGGAACAGGCTGCCCAGGGAGGTGGTTGAGTCACCATCCCTGGATGTGTTTAAGAGACGTTTAGATGTGGTGTTGGTGGATATGGCGTAGGGGAGAACTTTGTAGTGTAGGGTAGATGGTTGGACTCGATGATCCCAAGGGTCTCTTCCAACCTGGATGATTCTATGATTCTATGACTTAGTACAAGAACAACTGGCTGCTGGCCACATTGTACCCACCACCAGTCCGTGGAACACTCCTGTATTTGCAATACCAAAGAAAAGCGGCAAGTGTCAATTGTTACATGACCGTCGAGTTATAAATGCAGTCATTGAGCCCATGGGTGCGCTACAGCCTGGTCTTCCTTCACCTTCTATGCTGCCTCAAAATTGGCCAATAGCTATAATCGATCTCAAGGACTGTTTTTTTGCTATTGCTCTACACCCAAGGGATGTACCTTGGTTTGCATTCTCTGTACCATCTATCAATCATCAACAGCCCACACGACGGTATCACTGGACTGTGTTGCCACAAGGTATGCTAAATAGCCCGACTACCTGCCAACTAACTGTAGCAAATGCTTTGCAACATGTCTGAAATGCAAACCCTCATGTTATAATTTATCACTACATGGATGACATACTTTTAGCTGCCGAAAAAGACAAAGACCTGCAGACAGTCATCTGCCAAGTCCGCCTTGCTGTCCAAGGAGCAGGCTTGCAGATAGCTGAGGAAAAGGTCCAATGTGAACCACCCTGGAAATATCTAGGATGGAAAATTACAACTCACACCATCTAGCCACAAGCACTGAAGCTAGCGTTACAAATAAAGACTCTGAATGATCTGCAAAAATTGTTAGGAACCATCAACTGGTTCAGACCTTTCTAGGTATCACTACACAAGATCTACACCCCCTGTTTCAATTATTAAAGGGTGACCCTGACTTGAACTGTAAAAGACAGCTGACACCCACTGGACTGCAGTGTCTACAGCAAGTAATGGAGGCTTTACAGGCGTGTCAAAGTCGCCGTCTTTGTTTAATGCTTCCAGTGTACTTAGTCATCATTCAAAATACCTTTCAGCCATATGCCCTTCTAAGCCAATGGGATTCAACAAAAAAAGACCCACTTGTGATATTAGAGTGGCTCTTTTTGTCTCACGCATTTACAAAGACTGTAACTTCACGATTAGAAATGTTTGCCAACTTGATTCAGAAAGGTCATCACTGACTTCAAACTCTAAAAGCAAGTGATCCAGAATTCATTTATATTCCCACCAACAAAAAAGACTTGGAATGTGTAATAAGTAACTAAAGGTAATTTGCTGATCAAACAGGTTAAGCAAGAGGAACGAACCCATTGTAGCAGTCTTGAGAACTTCCTATTTAACCAGAAGATACACGTCCACAATGTTATCTGGCAACACCAAACATGGGAACACCCTGTTTGACAAGAAAGGCTTAACCACAATGTCATCAGAATGTGTTACCTTGAGCGAATGTTAAACCGTTAATGTCGTGCTAACGTGTGCCATTGTACCAATCAACCCTGAAAAGAATAGATTGTATAAGCTGATTCTGTGACGATATCTTATCGAAATTGCCCCAAGCAAGAAGCCCCTCGGAAGAAGCCGAAGAGGGGCGTACCGAAGATGTTGCAATCGACCTCTGTGAAGATAAAAGGAGTCGTTTAGCTTGCCTGAATTTGCGAGTCTTTGGTGGAGCTGCGACTCCCCGGCCGCCCAGCGCTGCTTTTGCTTTCCTACCTTAATAAATATTTAATAAATCTATTTCGGACTCGATTTGTCTTAAAATTCAACTATAACAAATTTGGTGCCGTGACTCGGATCCAGACAGCCAACTCAGAATTCAACTCTGGGAGGGCGCCCCCATCTTCGGATGGTCCTGGAGGAGATTCCGACTTAGCTCACCTGGATTTTCCGAACTGAGATAGGAAAGCAAAAAGAAAGAGAAAGGAAAACTGCAGTTCCCCGTAATTTTTGTGCACAAAGAGCCGGACGAAGACTCGGGAGTGAGTAAGTATATTGCGGTTCCGTTCAGTCGGGGATTGGGTACCTGGGGTGCGAGTGACTGAGACGTCCACTGGGCTTAGTAGCCCACCAGACGAAGTGAGTGTGGACCTCCTAATAGTGCGGTTCCCATTGTCCGTGAGGGCATGGGCCACGAACGGAGGGAAGCGAGTGAAACTTGAGTGAGAGAAGGCACTCCCGGAAGATGGGACAGAAGAAAAGTAAGGCTTCTGGTTCCATACAGAAGATACGGGGTGGGGGTGGGCTCCCTGATATACCCCAAGATAGCCCATTAGGCCTAATGATTCGATATTGGGATAGTTCCCCTTCTCTAAAAGGGAAATCCAAGGAGAAATTGGTCTATTATTGTATGGAAATATGGGGAGGAAAACAGATAAGAAAAGATTTATATTGGCCAATTCATGGATCCTTAGAGGATTGGATATGCCAACAATTAAACATATACGTTAACAACAAACGACTGTTTAGTAAGGAGGAGAGTGAATATGCCTTTTTATGGATCCTGAGCACGGCTCAGGCCGCTAATTTGTTTCCATTAAAGGAAAAGAAAAATGATAAAAAGAAAAGGTGGGACATAGACGAACCTCCAGTGTCCCCCCCACCCTATGTCCCCCCTCCTCCGCCACCACAAGGTCCTGAGCAAGATCTCCCTCCAACAGCACCTACAGAACCTGAGGAAGAGACTCCTCCTTCTAATCGAAGAATAACTAGAAGTCAAATCAGAGAAAGAAGGGAGGAAAATTTATTGTATCCCTTAAGGGAGACTGCTATGGGGGGACCACAACCCGGAGTTGGATTTGTATCTGTACCCCTCAGCTCCGGGGATGTGAGGGAATTTAAGAAAGAAATGGGACACTTGTTAGAGGACCCATTAGGGGTAGCAGAACGTTTTGATCAATTCCTCGGGCCTAACATTTATACTTGGGACGAGATGGAGTCTATTTTAAAGATCTTGTTCACAAACGAAGAACGAGGAATGATCAGAATGGCAGGCATGAGACACTGGGATCAGAGGCATCAGCATGGTCCTGCCGGGGATGTAAAATGGCCCTTACAGAGGCCCAATTGGGACAATCAAGACCCCGCACATAGAAATAACATGGTTGATCTCCATGATATGATAATTCAGGGGATTAGGGATTCTGTACCTAGAGGGCAAAATATCAATAAGGCCTTTAATGAACAACAGAAGAAAGATGAAACCCCCACCGAATGGCTGGAAAGATTGAGAAAGAGTTTACAGCTATATTCTGGGTTAGACCCCGATAGCCAAGTGGGTCAAGCCCTGCTGAAAACTCAATTTGTAGCTAAATCTTGGACAGATATAAGAAGAAAGTTAGAGAAAGTAGAAGACTGGCAGGAGAGGGGGTTAGATGAGTTACTACGAGAAGCTCAGAAGGTGTATGTGAGAAGGGAAGAAGAAAGTCAGAAGAAACAAGCCAGAATCCTGATGGCTGCTGTAAGGGAAGGGCAAAGTCAGGGAAAGAGAAGAGAAAGTCCCTGGAAGGGCCCAGTAGAACCGAGAAGAAGGAGATTTGGTTCGCAGGACATAGAATGTTTTTATTGTCGCAGGAAGGGACATCTGCAGAGAAATTGTCGGAAAAGAATGCAGGATGAGGAGATTTTTAAGGAAGATTAGGGGGGTCAGGGGCTCTATTTGCTGGGGACCCCTAAGGTTACCGAGCCCTTGATAAAATTGAAATTGGGTCCTCAGCATGAAGTGTTCGAGTTCCTCGTGGACTCGGGTGCCGAAAGATCAACCGTCCAAAAGTTACCATCTGGATGTGTTGAATCAAAGGATAAACTCCAAGTAATTGGTGCAAAAGGGGAACCTTTCAAGGTGCCCCTGATAAGGAATGTAGCAATAGAAGCCCCAAATAAAGATGGGGTGGGAACATTTTTATTGGTCCCAGAAGCTGAATATAACCTTTTGGGACGAGACCTGATGGTGGAATTAGGAATTAATTTGGAAGTAGACCAAGAGATGTTAAAAGTAAAGTTATGCTTATTAACCGCTGAAGATGAAGCCAAGATTAATCCAGAAACTTGGTATAGCCCTGGATCAGTGGGAAAATTAAATATCAAACCGATCACAGTCTCTATAAAAGACCCAGACCAGCCAATTAGGATAAAACAGTATCCCATCTCCAGAGAAGGGAGAGAAGGGTTGCAGCCAGTAATTGAGAGACTTTTGGTCCAAGGACTTTTAGAACCCTGTATGTCTCCTCACAACACTCCCATATTGCCTGTAAAGAAGCCGGATGGGTCTTATCGCTTAGTACAAGATCTGAGAGCCATAAACGAACGAACCATTACCCGGTTCCCTGTGGTGGCTAACCCACACACTATACTTAATCGGTTAAGTCCAGAATATAAATGGTATAGTGTTATAGATTTAAAAGATGCTTTTTGGGCCTGTCCCTTAGAAGAAGAATGTAGAGACTATTTTGCTTTCGAGTGGGAGGACCCCAGAACCCATAGAAAACAACAATTACGGTGGACTGTTTTGCCCCAGGGATTCACAGAATCCCCAAATTTGTTTGGACAAGCTCTGGAACAATTATTGGAATCCTACGAATTAAGTCAGGGATTAATCCTGATTCAATACGTAGACGATTTATTGATTGCAGGAAAAACTCAAGAAGAAGTCAGAAATGAGAGCATCAAATTATTAAACTTTTTGGGCCTCAAGGGGTTAAAGGTTTCTAAGTCCAAATTGCAGTTCACTGAAGAAGAGGTAAAATATTTGGGACATTGGCTCACAAAGGGACACAAGAAATTAGATCCCGAAAGAGTGAAAGGGATTTTATCCCTAACAGCGCCCACTAATAAAAGACAGATAAGACAGCTGTTGGGATTGTTAGGGTATTGTCGACAGTGGATAGAAAATTACAGCAGTAAAGTAAAATTCTTGTACGAAAAGCTAACTAAAAATGGGTTAGTAAAATGGACCCCTGAAGATGAGAAGCGCTGGGAGAACGTGAAAAGAAACCTGGTGGAAGCACCTGTCCTCAGTTTACCCGATATCCGTAAACCCTTTCAACTTTTTATCAATGTGGATAACGAGACAGCTTATGGGGTTCTGACCCAAGGGTGGGCAGGGCAGAGAAAGCCTGTAGGATATTATTCTAAAATACTAGATCCTGTAAGCCGCGGGTGGCCCACTTGTTTACAAGCAATAGTGGCCACTGCATTATTGGTAGAAGAAGTTGGAAAGGTCACCTTAGGAGGTGAACTAAAGGTATACACCCCCCATAACATTCGAGGAGTATTGCAACAACAAGCTGATAAGTGGCTTACAGACAGTCGATTACTAAAATATGAGGGAATTTTGATTAACTCCCCATGGTTAGAAATGGAAACCACCTCTGTTCAGAATCCTGCCCAATTTTTATATGGGGAACCTAGGGAAGATTTGACACATGACTGTCTCCAACTAATAAATTTGCAAACTAAGATAAGGGAGGATTTAGAGGAAGATGAATTAGGCGAAGGGGAGAAATTATTTGTGGATGGTTCCTCACGAGTGGTTGAAGGACAACGGAAATCGGGATATGCTATTGTGGACGGGTATACCTTTCAGATAAAAGAGTCAGGACCATTAAATAAAGCTTGGTCCGCACAAGCATGTGAGTTATATGCTATGATGAGAGCATTAAAACTTTTAGAAAATAAAATTGGAACCATTTATACAGATTCAAAGTATGCCTTTGGGGTGGTGCATACCTTTGGAAAAATTTGGGAAGAGAGGGGCTGGATTATACAAACTGACAGGAACTCCTCAGGTTTTTCCTTTTTGCTGTGAAACAGAGACAGAAATACCTGAATCGCCCAGTATAGGAGATCTCCGTAGAATACCCTGCGTGAAACACCCCACTTCCGGACATTTATGTTGGGTTGTTTGCCGATGTTTAAATTGCGATAAAGAATGGTCCTGTGTTTCATTTAAGAGACAACCTTATTGTATGAAATGTCGCAATAATTTGACACATACCAGGGAACAACGGGCTCAAGCAGAGATTCGTAAATTATTTTGTGGGTGGGAATTGTCAATACCCGAGCTTTGGGAAATATATGAAACAGACTGGTATAGAGTTTTAAGACAGTGTGTTATAAGATTTGCCTGGAAACGGGCACAACAACCAAACAGGTGGAAATATATTTGAGAGGTAACTAACTCTTTAGACCTTGGAAATTATTGACAGGATAACAGCAAAATCCCCCTGAAGACTACCTGCTGCTGCCGAGAAGATATTAATATCCCGTTGCTCTCCGCAAAAGAGTAGACGAGGAAGGCAGAGAGGTACTGAACAGTGGGGGAAATGAAAGCTGGTATCCTATTAATGGTATTAATTACCACGACTTTAGAAAATGAACATCAACCCTTCAATTGGACCTTAGGTCGATGGGAAGATTCAATAGAAGTTCGGTATAATGTGACAGCCGGACCCCCAGAATTCCAAGTTAAATTGGAAGAATTAGTCTTTTATGAACTAGACCCACCCGGTCGACAAGAAAGAGCAATAAAACCTTTTTATCTCTGCCCCAGTTCAAATCCAGGGAAAAGCTATTGCAATTTCCCTAATCACTATTACTGTGCATATTGGGGATGTGAAACCATAGCTTCAAACTGGGATGTAGCCAGTAAAGATAGATTTTTAAATATAATATGGGGGCCCAGAGGATGCAACCCGCCAGCTTCTAGCTGGGATGGACACATAGAGGGCTCCCATCTTGGCAACTGTAAGCATGTTATATTAGAAATCCTGCAGCCTAATGACCATGGATGGTTATTTGGACGAACCTGGGGAATGCGATATTGGGAATCTGGAACTGATAGAGGAGGACTAATATTCATTCAAAAACGGGAAGTTAAAATACCACAAGCAGTAGGGCCCAATCGAGTCATCACAAAGCCAAAGGGAGGAAACTCCACAGCCTCAGTCACCCCAGGGACATACCTAACCTCTACAAATAAAGTGGAGAAAATACCCAAAGATGATGAACCCCTATGGGCTGTAATGAAGGCAGCCTATCAAGCTCTAAATGCAACAAATCCAAATTTTACCACTTCCTGTTGGTTATGTTATGATGTAAAACCCCCTTTTTATGAAGGGATAGCTGTGCCATCTCCCTTTAATACCTCTGCCGAGGAGAATCCCCCCAGATGTAATTGGAAAGAACGGAAAGCAGGGATTACTCTCCAACAGGTCAGAGGGAGCGGTTGGTGTATAGGAAAGGTGACGAATGGGGAAAGAGCTCTATGTACTAACCAAACTCAAAACTTTACATCTGATATTAAATGGATTCTGCCTAGTCCTGGGGCATGGTGGGTTTGTTCCATAACCGGATTAACACCTTGTTTGTCCACTGCTGTTCTCAAGAAAAATGCCTCAGAATTTTGTGTACAAGTTACTGTGGTACCTAGAATCCTCTTACATGGGGAAGAAACTATGTATTTACATTGGAGCAATTCAGGACATAAAATCAACAAAAGAGAGCCAATATCTGCAATTACTATAGCTACTCTACTTAGTTTAGGGGTCGCCGGGACCGCCACTGGCATAACCTCCTTGGTACAACAACAACAGAGTCTAACATCTCTAAGAGCTGCAGTAGACGAAGATTTGGCCCGAATAGAAAAATCTGTTTCCTATTTAGAGAAATCATTGACCTCATTGTCAGAAGTAGTTTTACAGAATCGAAGAGGATTGGACCTTTTGTTCATGCAAAACGGAGGATTATGCGCTGCCCTAGGTGAAGAATGTTGCTTTTATGCTGACCATACAGGGGTAGTAAGAGATTCATTAGCTAAGCTGAGAGAAGGATTAGAGAAAAGAAAACGGGAACGAGAGGCTCAGTCCTCCTGGTATGAATCTTGGTTTAATCCGTCACCATGGCTGACTACCTTAATTTCTACTTTGGCGGGACCCCTCATAATGTTACTATTGGCTCTGACTTTTGGACCCTGTGTCATTAATAAACTTGTAACCTTTTTTAAAGGCAGGTTAGAAAAAGTGCAGCTAATGCTGATGAAGCAATCGGAACTGGAAATGAAAATTATACCAAACGAAAATCCTGAATTAGATGCCGCTTGTGAGGTATTGTCTAGGTTTGATCAGCAAATCACTTATAAATAAAAAAAAGGGGGGATTGTAATAAGTAACTAAGGGTAATTTGCTGATCAAACAGGTTAAGCAAGAGGAACGAACCCATTGTAGCAGTCTTGAGAACTTCCTATTTAACCAGAAGATACACGTCCACAATGTTATCTGGCAACACCAAACATGGGAACACCCTGTTTGACAAGAAAGGCTTAACCACAATGTCATCAGAATGTGTTACCTTGAGCGAATGTTAAACCGTTAATGTCGTGCTAACGTGTGCCATTGTACCAATCAACCCTGAAAAGAATAGATTGTATAAGCTGATTCTGTGACGATATCTTATCGAAATTGCCCCAAGCAAGAAGCCCCTCGGAAGAAGCCGAAGAGGGGCGGAAGAAGCCGAAGAGGGGCGTACCGAAGATGTTGCAATCGACCTCTGTGAAGATAAAAGGAGTCGTTTAGCTTGCCTGAATTTGCGAGTCTTTGGTGGAGCTGCGACTCCCCGGCCGCCCAGCGCTGCTTTTGCTTTCCTACCTTAATAAATATTTAATAAATCTATTTCGGACTCGATTTGTCTTAAAATTCAACTATAACAGAATGGATGTCAAATTTTGATCCATTTACCTGAACATTGTCTGTTAAATTCCTTAGAAGAATTACCCCTGACTAATCAGAGCTTACTGTCTCATACCCCACTTCCTAATGCAGTTAAGCGTTCACAGATGGTTCTGGGAAAACACACAGGGTGGTAGTCCTTTGGCATTCCACCAACAATCTCTGGAACCAAGATATAAAATGTGTCGATGGATCGCCCCAAGTTGTTGAGCTTGCAGCTGTTGCGCGTGCTTTTCAGCTTTTTTCTGATGTAATTCTCAATATCATAACTGATTCTTTATATGTTACAGGAATTGTTCAGCGTATACAAGGCACTTTCCTAAAGGAAGTCAACAACCCAGCGTTATTCACACAACTTAAAAAATTATGGCATTATGTTTCCTATCGTAAATTACCCTATTATATCATGCATATACGGTCACACACCTCTCTGCCACGACCCCTAGGCAAGGGCAACCGTGCTGCTGATAAAGCCACAGTCACCCTCGCCACACCACAATTATTTCAACAAGCACAGCTCTCACATAACTTTTTTCACCAAAACAGGAAGACACTGCAAAAGCAATTTCAGCTACCCACTGACCAAGTACGTAATATCATCTTGACATGCCCCGAATGCCAATCTATAGCCCCATTGTCACAATTGGGAATTAACCCACATGGCACCTCAGCACTGCAAATTTGGCAAACAGATGTTACACATTTTGGAGGATTTGGCTGCCTGAAGTATGTACGTGTCACTGTTGATACTTTTTCTAATTATATCTTTGCCACTTGCACATACAGGAGAAAACAGTCGAGATGTCCAACGACACTGGCTAGCAGCCATCGCTGCTATGGGTATACCAGAAACCATTGTGAGAAATGAGCTGAATTTTGCTTCAGCTACTTGGTATATTTCTATTTGTGTGCTCGGTTATAGCATCTAACTAATCCTTACAAGTACCCTGGAATGGCCCAGAGACTCTGGTTTACAAGAAGCCATTTAGGTAAAGAGAACCGAATTGATGGTAGACTGATAAGCGAACAAAGGACGGTGGAAGGTGATAAGTGGATAAAGGCCACCTGGGGGGTGACTGAAGAAAAGAAGGATATGGACACTAGATCAAGAAGATGACCACCAGGATGTTTGTAACTACTAACATTAGACAGTAGATATTAGCAGAAACTGTGAAACAATGTATTGTTAATTAAAGGTTTGTGTCTTTAGGCGGTCGGGAAGAATGTGAGCTCCAACTTCTCAGCCAATGAGAAGAGAGACAGGTATTCAGGCGGCCGGGAAAGAAAAGTATAAAATATCTAAAAAACTAAAGATGTGTGTGCCTCTACTTTGAGATGCACCCGATTCAGCGCTGCTTCGTACAATAAACCTTTGCTCCAGTGACTTCGTCCTCTTTAAAATTTTAAGTGTGAGCCGGTGTTTCTCACACCATCAAGACAGACAATGGCCCTGCGTATGTATCTAAAACCACACAACTTTTTTTACAGGAATGGGGCATTCGCCACATCACTGGAATTCCACGCTCCCCTACAGGGCAGGTGATTGTTGAGCGTGCCCATCAAACGCTAAAGCAATTGCTAATTAAACAAAAAAGGGGGAGTCTGGGAGATCCACCACAGGAATGACTATGGAAAGCCACTTTTGTTTTAAATTTTCTAAACAGAGACAACAGTGATATGACACAAGTAAGTCAACACTTCAGAGCTTCCCCAATGTTCAAACACGGCCAATGGTCCATATTCATGATGTGGCCACTGGACAATGGGAAGGCCTCCTGCCATTGATAACTTGGGGGCGAGGATACGCTTGTGTTTCCACAGGAAATGGTCCCAAGTGGATCCCAGAGCGATACGTTCGACCATATCTAGCAGCCGAGCATCACAAACAACCATCAGAAACGACGGAGCAATGAATTGCTTCATGAATGAAGTGAATGAAGTTCACTTTTGTGAACTGTTCACAAAAGTATCGTTGGTTTTAATGTTATCGGCCTGGTAGTTGATAATTATGTTTGCCACATTGTTGGAACTGGGGGTACAGAGAATAAAAAGACTCTCATTAAATATTGCAATCAATGGTGGCCGATTTATAAGCTGGAAGATGGAGTTAAGTGGCCACTTTATGGGTCAATCGATTATAACACCATCCTGCAATTAATGTCGTTTTTAAGGAGGGAAGGAAAATGGGATGAAGTGTCATATGCAGACACGTTTTTCATGCTCCGAAATCACCCGGAGTGGCAAAGGGACTGTGGAATGTGCCGCCACAGGACCCTATGGTACTCGCCCTCGAGCGGGAAAATAACAAAGAACTTAAAGGTAAACTGAGGCAGTGTTGCTCGGCATGCAGTATTGGACAAAGGTGCACTAGAGTAAATACAATCCACCGGGCATCAGAACAAGATCTAACTGATTTGCTTAAGCCTCCCCCTCAATCACAGGAACAGGATGTGGACTCAGACGGAACCTCCACTCCCCCGGACAGCCCTGTATCCTCCCGTACTAGAAAAAAGTCTACTCCAACAGTCTTACAGGCACCCCTCTGAGAGGCGGTAGGGCCAGATGGCGGGACGATGCTAATCGAGGTACCTTTTTCCACCACCGATTTAGAGGCATGGAAAAGGGTTGCCAAGGATTACAGGAATGATCCGGTAAGTGTAACCAAACATTTTACAGTTATTATTAGAATATATGACTGAGATGGAAAAACAATTAATTTTAAAAACTGCAGGGGATTTGGCTGAGGATCATTATAAAACTACAGGAGGAGATGTTAAAGAATACCTCCCCCTTCAAATGGGATGCAAACAGGTCTGTGGATATAGAAAACTGCAGGCATACCAGGGCTGGATTTCAAAAGAAATGGAGAGGGCCATTCCCAAAACCATAAATTGGTCAGCATTATATGCAATTAGACAAGGTCTTTCCGAGTCACCATCTGAATTCTTGGATCGACTAAGGGACGTAATGCACCGTAACACACCGCTGGATCCTGGGTCAGAGGTAGGAATACAACAACTAGTTTCTTTATTCTTAGGTCAGTCTACAGGAGATATTAGGCACAAGCTGCAAAAGCTGCAGAAGAAAGACTGACGGGGATCTGGGAAAGCCACTCTAGCGGATCCACTGGTTATAATGAAGCTAGGGAAGGAGCAAAAGGAGGTGGAATTTCTGGTTGATACAGGGACAACGTATTCGGTTTTAAACCAAGCTCTGATGCCCCTGGGAAATGACTATATCATGGTAAAAGGGGCAACTGGCCAAAGTGAAAAGGCATATTTTTGTAAACCTCTGAGATAAAACAATGGGGTGTCCACAGATTCCTGTACATGCCCAACTCCCCGAAAGCACTTTTGGGGAGAGATTTGTTGGAACAATTGGGTGCAATAATTAAATTTAAAAAGGGAGAGATTACTCTGGAGGTAAATGACCAGCAGTATATCCAAATAATGAGTTTACCCCTAGCTAGTGTTCCCACAGAAGGAAAAATCAGTGAAGAAATCATGAACCAGGTATACCCCGGGGTATGGGCCACCGATGTGCCCAGGAAAGCAAAAATGCTCCACCTGTTGAGGTCAGACTCAAGGAAGGACGACAGCCGGTAAGAATCAAACAGTATCCCCTGAAGAAGGAGGACAGGGAGGGAATTCCGCCAGTAATAGAAAGATTCTTACAACTGGGGTTACTAAAGGAGTGTGAATCCAATTTTAACACTCCAATATTACCTGTCTGTAAACCCGACAGGTCATACCGGGTGGTCCAGGACCTCTGGGCTATAAATAAGATAACTGAGGACCTCTATCCGGTAGTGGCGAATCCATACACCTTGCTGACTGTATTGACACCTGAACTAACCTGGCTTACTGTTTTAGACCTGAAGGATGCCTTCTTTTGCCTCCCTCTCCATAAAGCCAGCCAGAAAATATTTGCATTTGAATGGGAAAATCCCAGAGGTGGGTGTAAAACTCAGACGGTGTTACCACAAGGGTTCAAAAACATCCCTACTATATTTAGTAACCAACTCGCAAAAGATCTTGAGTCCTGGGAAGCCCTGCCTGAGGAGGGGAAACTGTTACAATATGTGGACGATATCCTGATTGCCACCAAGACAAAGGACGCTTGTATGGCCTGGACGGTGAGTCTGCTAAACTTTTTGGGGCTCCAGGGATACCGGGTATCCAAGAAGAAGGCCCAAGTAATGCAGCGTAAGGTGATTTATCTGGGCTATGAAATCAGTGCTGCACAAAGGACTTTGGGACAGGCCTGAAAAGAGAGAGTGAAAGAGTTACGAACTTTCCTGGGGATGACTGGGTGGTGCTGACTAAAACCCTGTAACACCTTGAATGGACAGGCCTTTGAGTTGCAAAAAGGCCCTGATGTCGCCCCCAGCCTTAGGACTCCCAGATGTGAGTAAACTGTTTTTCTTTTTCTCACGAGAAGCAGGGGATTGCCCTGGGAATACTAGCACAAGATCTGGGCCCGTATCGACGAGCAGTTGCCTACTTTTGGACGCAACTGCAAAGGGTTGGCCTGCATGCTTGCGAGCGGTCGCAGCTGTAGTACTAAACATCCAGGCAGCCCAAAAATTCACCCTGGGCCAGAAAATGACTGTGTTGGTGTCCCATACAGTATTAGAAGTGAAAGGCGGACACTGGCTCTCCCCACAAAGATCCTTGAGATGTCAGGCTCACTAACATTGTCAATCCAGCCTCTTTCCTCAGTGGAAACACAGGAGAACCAGTGCATCACGACTGTCTGGAGGCCATCGAAGCAACATATTTGAGCCGTTCGGACCTGAGAGACAGTCCTATGGAAAACTGGTTCACGGATGGAAGCAGCTATGTCCTAAGCGGTAAAAGGCATGCCGGATATGCCATTACCACCAGTCAGGAAGTAACAGAGTCAGGGCCTTTGCCCATGAATACCTCGGCACAGAAGGCAGAAATAACTGACAGACTCGAAATACACCTTTGGAGTCATACATGCTCATGGAGCAATCGGGAAGGAGAGAGGATTATTGAACTCACAGGGCAAAAACATCAAGCATGCAGAGGAGATCCTGAAACTGCTGGAGGTAGTCGAACTCCCTGAGAAAGTGGCGGTCATGCACATTAAGGCACACCAGAAAGCAAACTCGGAGTTGGAAAGAGTAAATGAGCTGGCGGACAGAGAGGCAAAACAGGTAGCCAAAGCAAAGGTAAAAACAGAAGGGGCTTTGATCCCTGACAGGCAAATTTCCCTAGAAGGTAAGCCGGAATATACCAAGGAAGATCAGAAGCTTATCACAGATCTAGAAGGATCATATAACGAGGAGGGATGGGCTCTCACCCCACAAGGGAAACTAATCGTTCCCTCTTATCTAGTATGGTCTCTGATAAGGGAAGAACATAGAAAGAGGCACTGGGGGGCAGAGGCACTATATAAACAACTAATTAGGGAAATTGTAGCTAGAAATTTATACACCACTGTGAGACAAGTGACTCAGCAGTACGATCTTTGCCTCCAGACTAATCCCAAAAATACCCCTGGACCAGAAATGGGCTAAATTGGGAAGGGCAATGGGCCTGGGCAGCAATGGCAGATTGATTTTTCAGAACTCCCAAGAAAAGGGGGGGTATCGATATTTATTAGTATTAACTGATACCTTTTCAGGTTGGCCAGAATGGTCATTGCTCGAATTTGGCAACAGTCAAGGGTACTACACCAAGTATCTCAAGGTTATGCTTTACTTGTTTTTTTCTGATCTTTGGAAAAATTAACCTCGTGGCTGCCTGAATTTGCTTGGTTGAAGCAGTTGTTTGTATTATTAATTACAATGATAGTCTTAAGGATTGCAATTTGCGCTTTACTTAGATGCTTTATGTGCTGTGCAAAAGGAACCACAAGTGATTATGAGCTTTGGAAGAAGCATCAGCTTTGACAAAAAGTCGAGTCAGGAAAATATTTTAAGAAACGCTTAGAGAAAGAAAATATGCTGTAGGAATAAGTAAAAGAATTTACTAATCTCTTAGAAAAGGGGGGATTGATAAGGGAGATAACACTCAAGGGTTAATGGCAGGGCCATTGCTTGGTTTAAGCTGTGTATCCATCGCCTTAAGCCATTGATAAGGTATTTAGGCAAAAGAAAGGATGTGTTGAAACCATAAAGTGGTCACATCGGCCTTGATGGGAGATAAGGGAACAATTGGTATACAGAGTGATCATCTGGTTTCCCAACCCCGTGGCCTGGAGCAACACATTAACATTAAAAGCGAGAGGTACACAGCGAGGAAGACATGGCCTTCATCCCCGAGACCCCGGCCCATGACCACCAGGAGACATTGCGCATGTGCAATGGGGAGGAGTTAAAGGCGAGCCATGGAAATGATTTCTCGTAACTCATTGTAATAAAGACCGCCTTTTCGGGGAAAGGTCATGGATATGTATAGGCGCTCCTTGAATATGTAAGATCTGATTGTATAAATCCTAAGCTAACTGCCGCGGTGGGTGCGCACGATTTTGGTGGGGTGACCCCCCGTGCTGCCCGGCGCTGAATAAACATACCTACTTTAGAACCCCACAGGTTGTGGAGTCTGCTTTCCGCACGTCAATACTTAGTGCTATATAAGCTGTGTGTTTGTTGTAATGAACGATTCTGGTTGCACCTCCGACCGGGGTCCGTGCCTTCATACGCTACACTTACTCACTTCCCCCCCGCTGTAGGATGGAGGAGACAATCAGAAGAGTCAAATTGAGAAAACTCTTGGGTTGAGATAAAGACAGTTTAATAGATAAAGCAAAACACACAAAAGGAATTCAATCACTATTTCCCATTGGCAGGCAGGTGCTCAGCCATCTTGAGGAAAGCAGTGCTCCATCACACATAATGGTTCCTTGGGAAGCCAAACGCCACCACTCGAAACGTCGCCCCTTTCCTTCTTCTTCCCCCAGCTTTATATGCTGAGCATGATGTCATATGATATGGAACAGCCCTTTGGTCTGTTGGGGTCAGCTGTCCAGGCTGTGCCCCCCCCGCAAAATTCCACCCCCAGCCTACTCACTGGTGGGGTGGTGTAAGAGGCAGAAAAGGACACTGTAACACTGTATAAGCTCTGCTCAGCAATAATTAAAACATCCCTGTGTTATCAACACTTTTTAACATGAATCCAAAGCACAGCCACATACAAGCTACTATGAAGAAAATTAACTGTATCCCAGCCAAAACCAGCACACATTGGAGTTCAATTTTCCTCCTTCATGGACAGGTTCTTATCGTTCAAGTCACAATGGATCTTTGAATGGTAGTGCTTGGACTTTTCTATGGACAAACTACACTAGAGTAAATTTCCTCTATGCAGTTTTGTTTAGTCATTTAAGTAACTTTCCAAAAATGTAACAGAATCATGCTTGTCGTGGTTTAGCCTCAGACGGCAACAAAGGACCACGTGGCAGCCGCTTGCTCAGATCGGGGCCCCACCGCCAGCGCGGCCGGGAGGGGAGAATCGGAAGAAAAAGGCAAAAACTCGTGGGTTGAGACAAAGGCGATTTAACAGAACAGGAAGGGGAGCAAGAAACAACAATAATAACACCGACAGAGGAATATACAACCATGAGTACGATACCACCGCTTGCCGACCGCACCCGGGACGCCCCCCGACCGCTCTGCTCGCCCAGGGGATGACTTCTTCTTCCGCCCCCGCCCCCCCTCCCCCGACTTCCTGCCCCTCCCCTTCCCTGGCTAGCTCCTGTTACCCCCTGGGCATGGCTCACATGGGATGGGATACCTGTGTCCCTGCTAGGTCCTGGAGAGAATTAACCCTATCTCTGCCAGACCCAGGACAACGCTATAATTAGGTTGGAAGGGAACTCCTGAGTTTATTTAGTTCAATCTCCACCTGCTAAAGCAGTGTCAGATAGAACAGGTTCCAAGACTGTGTTCAGTCAGATTTTGAATATCTCCAGAGATGTAATTTCCACATCAGCTTTGGACAACCTGTTCCACTGTTCGACCACCCCTACAGTAAAAATGCTTTTTTGTTGTGTTCTGCAAGTCATTGTAAGAAGGGCAACACTCTTTTTTTTTTTTTGTTAAGACTACCACTAAACTCAATTTCATTTGCCCTTTTTCCCTCCTTTTGATACTAACAAGGGCTTGCCTTGGGATGGACATCAATATCTGATTTTCCATCTCTACAATTTTTTTAGATTTGGAAATTTGGCTTAAAGGAGTTCAAATGCAATAATTCTGACTGTAGATACTGTTGTTTTCATTTGAAACCATGTAGAGTTATCAGAATTGTTGAAAAATTTCCCCTTTTTTTCCCCTACTCCATTCAGGACAAAATCTCAGTATGTATGATTTGAGAATGTTTAGATAAAGAGGAAATGAATCACTCTGAAAGTGATGCTGGAAGTCAAATCCACAAAAACTCTTCCCCCCTGTAGAAGTAGCAAGATAGAATATACTTAGATTCATGTCTTAGGTGGTGACAGGGGTAGGGTTCACAGTAAGTACTTTTTTCATTAATTTCATTTTTTTCATTTTCATATAATGAGTGTAACATACCAAAAACACTTGAAGAAAAAAGAAATGCATCCCTACTACTTCATAGGTTAGCTAGGTTTCACTCTTCTTTATTCGAGGAAGTTAAATTTTACTTCAGCTTATTGCGTGTCTTTTATTTCAAAAGGATGGCATTCCCCACACTAGGAACATTAGAATGGTGTGGTCATATGCATGCTAAGATCACCATATGCAGTTTTCCTCCAAACAGTAGAAAGCACTGGAATTTGAATGCATTTGAAATGCATTTCAAATTTCAAATTCAGTTTGAAAGCTTTGAATTTGGATGTCAAAGCTACCAGAACCTGATGAAGAGAATATGACTAGAAAATAAGCCTCCACTTAGGGAGGCAATGGTATCAGGGGAGACAGGAAGGATACAAGAGGTATCTCATGGCACCAGAAAGTCCCTTGGACTTTGAGGAAAAATAACCAAAAGCTTGTGATGGCCAATCCTAGAGCTCACATGGAAGAATATGGTATGTTCTTACATCATAAATAAAAAAATGGAAGTGTGCAGGGAAGGCAGAGTTGATTTGTGGTAATTGCCTGGCATTTATTTGAGGAATCACCCTGCAGTCCTTTGGCAGCTGGTAATCTTCTTGACATTCAGCAGAGATTTCTTGGGCTTCCTTGTAAAACCATTTGTTTCTGAAAGGTCCCTGGCTTCTTTTTATTCCAGATCTTGAAACAAGATGCAGCTCAGAAGTCCTCATCAGAGAAGCAGACACCTCTTCAATAAAACTGGAAGTAGTTGAGCTACTGAGGAATCTTTCTTACTTCTCTCCTTCTGTCCTTCTCAATGCACATTTCACATCTGAGCTCCTGGTTCAGCCGATCGGCAAAAACATCACAAAGGAATCAAGGAGTTCTGTGTTCAAGAAGAAAAGCAAAGATGTTTGGTGATAACTGAAAATATTTCTGGTTCATTCTTGCTGACTAGGTAATGCTGATACCAGAAACAGAGTGCATAAATCAGCCCAATATCACGGAATCTATCCTCCTTATATCTGAGTATCTTCCTGAACAACAGGTTTCCTTTTCCTGTTTTTCTTCATCCTTTATAGGGTTACTCTGAATGGAAAAATTCTCATAACTGCTCTGGTTGTAACTGATCAGCACCTTTAAGCACTGATGTATGTTTTTCTAGGGAAGCTGTCATCCTTGAAGACTGATTATACCTCCACCATCCTGCCTAGGATGCTGGCCATCTTCCTCAGAGGGGCAGGAGAATGTCTGCTAGTGGCTGCCTTGCATAAATGTTCTTTTGGTTCATTGGGAGCAACTGAATGTTACCTTCTGGCAGCAGTGTCTTGTGACTGGTATTTGGCAGTAGATAAGCCTTTATATTATACAGTCTAGATGAACCACAAGTCCTGCCTTGGCTTGAATGTGTTTCCTGGATAAAAGTTTTATGACTATTGCTATAACAACATCATTGGTGCCTTCACTGTCTTCTCTCCTGAAACCTCACCTGGAGTAATGCATCCAGCTTTGAGGTCCCCAGTGAAAGAGAGACATGGACCTGTTAGAGAGGGTCCCAAAGAGGGCCACAAAAATGATCTGAGGGGTGGAACACTTCTCCTGTGAAGAAAGGCTGAGGCAGTTGGGACTGTTCAGCCTGGAGAAAAGAATGATCTGGGGAGACCTTGTTGCAGCCATTATGAAGGGGGCTTATAAAATAGGCAGAGAACGACTTTTTACCAGGGCTTGTAGTGACACAACAAGGGACAACAATTTTTACGTGAAAGAGGGTAGATTTAGGTTGGATATAAGGAAGACATTTTTACAATCAGGGTGGTGAGGCACTGGAGCAGGTTGCCCAGAGAAGTTGTGGACATCCCATGCCTGTAAGTGTTCAAGACCAGGCTGGATGGGTCTTCGAGCAATCTGGCCTAGTGAAAGATGTCCCTGCCCATGGCGGGGGGTTTGGACCAGATGATTTTTCAATGTCCCTTCCAACCCAAACCATTTTCTGATTCTATGATTATATGAACCTCCTGTGAAAAGAGAGGACTTGTCTGATTGCAGCCCTGTGGCAAAACTTAGGTGCAGTGACACCTAATCACTGGTTAGTCCAGCTTTATCTTCACTAGTGACTGCAGTCACTCATACACCCACACTTCTTTCCATTGCTGGCACCACTGACTGCTGTACACACATATTCACACAGAATAAAGAGCCCCTTGCAATAAAATAGTTGAAGGTGGTTTTTAAGAAGGAGACAAGAGAAACCGCAGTGATCAGGGGAAGGGCGTGATCAGACAAGTGTACCAAGCAAGCAGCCCCTGCTTATCTGTCAATGGACCCTTTTATTCCCTTATGCATCTATTTTTCTCACTTCTTGCTCCCCATGTCACTAAATTCCTCCTTTTTCCCACCTTTGGTTTCTCCCCTAAACATCCCATAATAATTCCCATCTAATCCCAATATGCTTTTTCCCTGTGGGAACAGGGGGGGAACTTCTCCTGTAATGTGTCCCACACCACTACAAACCAACCTCCCCCCTTTAGTTGCAAAGGTGGACTCCTTGGAGTCGCCTGAGAGCTCCTCCTGGTGACTCATCTTTATGGGCTTCATGCCTGGACAATGGAGCCCATGACTCTTCAGGGGCAGACCTGGGGGGAGCCTGGACTAGGTGTTCATTCCTCAGGAGTCAGTTTAAGGTCACCCGCCTGCCGTTGTGCCTCTGTGCTCTGCTGAGTTTGTGGAGATGGGGCCTTGATGGGCTGGTGGCTCTACTGTGATGGGTCTAGGAACAGCCAGGGCATGTTATTAACCAAGTTACTCCTCTTAACACTGTTTCTCTGCGCCTTTTTGGTGTGTGCAGATGAGCTTCTTACCACTTACCCTAACAGACAGCAGCTTCTTAGGTAGATCCTGAAATTACTTTCTTTATTAAAGGCAAGCAGTAGGTATTTGAGAGGGAAACACATCTCATGCACCTTTCATATCTGAACTGGAATGAAACATGCTGCAATCTGAAAACTCCTGTTTCCTTCTGCTGATCATAAAGTAGGCCTAGGGAACTATCTTTAGAAATGCACATCTAAGCACAGTTCATTTTAGCTACCTTCAGTCTTCTGCAAGGTAGATGTTTGCACCTGAGCTAGTCATAGAATCATAGAATTATTGAAAATCCTGAGTTAGAAGGGACCTATGAGGATCACCAAGTCCAACTCCTGACTCCACACAGAGCAACCTAAAAGTTATTCCATGTATCTAAGACTGTTATCATAGAGTGGTTTAGGTTGGAAGAGACCTTAAAGATCATTGAGTTCCAACCCCCGTCATGGGCAGGGACACCTCCCACTAGAGCAGGTTGCTCAAAGCCCCATCCAGCCTGGCCTTGAACACTTCCAGGCATGGGGCATCCACAACTTCTCTGGGCAACCTGTTCCAGTGCCTCACCATCCTCATAGTGAAAAATTTCTTCCTGAGATCTAATCTAAATCTACCCTCTTCCAGCTTGAAGTAATTACCCCTCATCCTATCACTACATGCCCTTGTAAAATGTCCCTCTCCAGCTTTCTTGCAGGCCCCCTTCAGATACTGGAAAGCTGCTATAAGGTCTCCCCGGAGCCTTCTCTTCTCCGTGTGAACAAATCCAGTTCTCTCAGCCTGTACTCATAGGAGAGGTGCTCTAACCCTCTGATCATCTTTGTGGCCCTCCTCTTGATTGACTCCGACAGGTCCATGTCCTTCTTATGCTGGGGGCTCCAGAGCTTATCCAAGCACTTGAACACTGACAGTTTTGGGGCCATGACCACTTCCCCGGGGAGCTTGTTTCAGTGCTTGGATACCCTCTCAGTGAAGAACTTCTTCTTAATATCAAATCTGAACTTCCCCTGATGCAGCTTTAAGGCATTCCCTCACATCCTATCACCAGACACCAGAGAAAAGAGATCAGCACCAAAGTCTCTGTCCTTCATGAGGCCATTGTAGACAGCAATGAGGTCACCCCTCAGTCACCTCTTCTCTAAGTTAAGCTGAACAAACCTAGTATCCTCAGCCACTCCTCGTAAGTCTGGTCCTCTATTCCTTTCACTGTCTTTGTTGCCCTCCTTTGGACACATTCTAATATTTTTATATCCTTCTTATATTACAAAGCCCAAAACTGCACACATACTTGAGGTGAGGCTGCCCCAATGCTTAGTAGAGTGAAGTCCTTCCTGCACCTGCCTGAAAGTAGAACATAAGAGAAAGCCAACAAGAGAACCATCCTCTTCAGAAACAGCACCTGCAAGCCTAATACAGCACTCTGCAGAGTTTAAGCTGTTTGGTCACTTGAACCACTCCTCCACACTCCCTGCATAGTCAAAGATGGCAAATAGGTATTTCTTCTCATGCGGTTATCTGATATGAAAGGAAAAGTAGGATTCAGTGTTTAGAATCACAGACAAAACCTTGGGGATTTCCAAAAAATTAAAATGATTCAGCTGCTCAAAATTAGGCTATAGTGATTCCATTCTGTGAGCATTTGGGCGTGAGTTTGGGAGGAGATGGAAGGGAGGGATAATTTACTTTGAGAAAGGAAGATGTACAGTTTTGCAGGCAGATTAGATGAGTTGCAGAGCAGATCTTGTGAACAGTCATTTGTTTAGATGTAAAGTGATAAAACAGATGCACATCTTGCACTGTACTCACAATAGTACTTTATGTACTTGACACAATAAAGAAACAACAAACATTTGAGTGGTGACATAACCAAATGGACACCACCAAAACACCTCTCTGGGTTTCTCATCATGTTTGCAAATAAATGTCCTGACCTCTTGGGCAGTGTCTCACACACACTTTGATGCATCCCTTTTCTACAACAACCTGGCTATAAATAAAGTATATATAAAGTATAAAGTATATATAAAGCAGAGGGAAGGTGAGACAGAGACATAGGCAGGCAGGCACACGTAAAGTATCTGCGAGCACTATCCTGTATTTGTTCCATTACTGATATATTATTCTGCAAAAGCTGCTGCCATCAGCAAGTCAAAACTACAGGTACAATGAAATCTTTAAAAAATTTTCCTCAAAAAATTCAATGCTTTCCTCTGATCCAAATGATATAAATTGTCTGTTATTGGAAAATGAAGTGCTCATTACTAAGAACACAGAGGAAATCTAATGAAGAAAGACTGATTATTTCTTTCTGCATAATATTTTGTGGTCAGTTAATTTTCGCATGGCAGCTTTGATGTCATTGTTCCTCATGGTATAGATGACTGGATTTATCACTGGTGGCAACACAGAATAGAGAAGAGAAGCTGTGAGATCCAGAGTTGATGGGGAGTTGGAGACAGGCTTAAGATAAGCAAAAGAACCAGTGCTAACAAACAAGAAGACCACAATGAGATGAGGGATGCAGGTTGAAAAGACTTTATGCTGTTTTTCCTTGACAGGAATTTTCAAGACCACAGTGAAAGTCTGAATATAGGACATACTTATAAAAGCAAAGCAGATGACAACTAAAAGGAAACTAAATGCAAGAACCCCAACTTCATTAAAGTATGAATCAGAGCAGGAAAGCTTGAGAAGCTGTGGAACTTCACAAAAGAATTGGTCAATGATATTGGACTTGCAGAAGGACAAATGAAAGATGTTCCCAGTGTGGAGAGCAGAGTAAGGGATGCAGCTGAGCCATGCACTGGTTGCCATGTGGATGCAAGTAGTCTCCTTCATGATTGTCTTGTAGTGAAGAGGTTTGCATATGGCAATGTAACGATCATATGCCATGACAGTGAGTAAAGCAAGATCAGCAGCACCAAAGACATGAAAGAAAAAGACTTGGGCAACACAGCCAGAATAGGAGATGGCTGTGGTATTCAACAGAAAATTGGCCATGGACTTAGGGAGGGTGACAGAAATGGTTGAAAGGTCTAAGATGGACAAATTCATCAAGAAGAAGTACATGGGGGTGTGAAGGTGATTACTAACAGCTATGATCACAATGATGAGAAAGTTTCCCACCACAGCAGCCAGATAAATTCCCAGAAATGCCACAAAGTGCAATATCTGCAGTTCTCGAGTATCATAGAATCCCATGAGAAGAAACTCTGTCACAGTGCTTTGGTTGGACATTTTCTTTTCAGCGTGTTGGTGAAAGCTGCGAAGGGAAAATCAAGGATTTTGGTTGGGTCTCCATAGTCTCTCCACCATTTGAACTTCACAGTTGCCCTAAAGATATTTTGCTCACTGAAGACAAAATGCATGAATCGCACACAATGAACCAAACTGTAAATCAGAAACAAATCCCCCAGTAATCATAGTTCCATATATAAAATGCACGTGTATGCACATATATATACACACACTATACTAGGCATGTCTACATATAAAATACATATGGCTGTAGTCTACATATGTTTTATATATGGGTATTATATATATTATAAATACTATATGCATGTATGTATGTTTATATAAACACTGTCCATGATTCTTATCGTTATTTCAATATATGCTTGTGCTCATATATATACATACCTATTTATATATATGCATGAGAACCCATAATCTCCCTTATACCAGTTATTATACCATTATATCTCCAAATACCCAGTGCAATGTATTTTTCCCCAGAAATACATCCAGGTAGAAACAAGAGTCCCAACATCTCTGCAGTGATATCACATGGAGCTTTCAGAATATTTCTTCTAATCCAAGCTAGAGCTGCTACTATTATCTTTTATGATGTGTGACTCATCAGGCTTCAGTAGTGAGATCCTGGTGCCTAAATGGAGCTAGAAAGTGCCAGTTGAGTTGTCCTGGTATTTCCCCTCCTGGACTCCACTTTTCAGAAAGTGGCAGGTAACCTACAACCTCATGCAAAGATATCAGCAACTTTAGGGCATCTCAAAACACACTAAACACACATTTAAGCATCTGACTCCCACTGTAGGGTGTTTTTAGCAAGAGGAGATCTCCTTTCATTAGTGGAAAGAAAAAATCAGAATGGATTCTTGTGATCTTGTGTAAATGTCCTGCTTTAGGATGGACTGCTAAACTCTCTCTCATTGCCTAACCTCTCCTCTGCTAATAAAAGGAGGGCAACATTATTAGTCTGGATCTAAACGAGCAATTTTAGATGTCAAGGTTAAGTTAGCTAGGTCCATACTTAGACCTTCTAGGTGCCCACTTTTCTTCTCAGTCAATGATTCACCCATCTCCAGAAGATGATTCATCCTGGTGCTGTGGTGCACGAGAGAAACGGTTCATGGTGTCTCATTTTTGAAAATGCCTGAAAAATGACTTTTTCATTGAACTTTTTGCAGTAGGAGTAAATACAGAGCAAAATGCTCAAACTTTCCTGAATTCATATGATATTTCTTCTCCTTTACATTAGCTGCATTACTGTTATTACCTTGAATTGAAATAGCAAACCTAACACGTTCCCTTTGAATGTGTTTCTAAGAAGTGCAGCCTCTGTTCCTCTCAAATGGAGATTCTTTGTGAAAGTTTCAGCAGTGAATAATTTGAAACACTAGAAATGCTGTTGTGCTGTCTAGGTATGAAAGATGCAGTCATCGCAGTCTCCTTATACTGTCATGTCAGGATTCACTTGAAGAAGTAGATGCAAACCAATTTACCTTAGAAAGAGCTGTGTACGTCTGACTCACAGCTCCACTGCAGCGATATGATCAATGCTGTCAGAAAACAGTTTATTAGTGTCTCTCTCCAGACTTGTGGGAGTAGCACTCTGGAGGCCTGCATAATTGCTGAGAAGCCCAGGTGCAAAGCTAATCAGTGGTGTAT
Source organism: Numenius arquata (assembly GCF_964106895.1). NCBI lineage: Eukaryota > Metazoa > Chordata > Aves > Charadriiformes > Scolopacidae > Numenius > Numenius arquata. The sequence continues at coordinate 727,575 of NW_027415198.1, forward strand.
TTTTCAACTGCAAAGTCAAAATGGACAACTTGCTAATGGAATGCTTTTTATATAATGGAAATCCAGCTGTGGTCTCAGGTAGAAATCTAGATGTACCTGCACACACAGTAGGATGTGGATTCATAATATACTGGGTGGCAGCCAGACTTGACTGTCTTGTCATTGTAAGAAAAGGAAGAATTGCTTCTTGACATGCTAATATTATCAGCTCATGGCTAAATTGTAAATAAATTCTTGGGAGGGTTTTGTTCGGTTTTTTTTTTTTTTCTTTTTTTTGTCTTGGATCACTGATTTCCTTTTCATTTTCTTTGTTTTCAGAATTTCCCGTTTCCCAGCAGCTGGAACTTCACCGGACTGCCATGACTTCTTAAATATGATGGATAGTGGCTTGGAAACTTCATCCGCCGGTTCCCTTAGGACCTGCCGATGAATCTCATCAGGTGCCATGGACTTGTGCACATTCAGGTTCCTTAGATGGTCTCAAACCTGGTCTTCTCGAACAGTGGGCAGTTCTTCATTGTGACAGTCCCTGTCTTTGCCTTCTGTGACTTGGTTGGTGAAGACTGAGGTAAAAAGGTCATCAACTACCTTAGCCTTGCCCATATCCTGAGTGACCAGGTCTCCCATTTCCTTCTGGAGAGGGCCCACACTGACATACCTGTAGAATCTTTTCTTATTGCCCTTGATGTCCCTGGCCATATTTAATTCTATCTGGGCTTTAGCTTGTCTAACCTGATCCCTGCTGCTCAGACAATTTCTCTGTATTCCTTCCAGGCTACCTGTCCTTGCTTCCAACATCTGTAGGCTTCCTTTTTCAGTTTGAGATTGTCCAGTATCTCCTTGTTCATCCATGCAGGCCTCCTGATGTTTTTACCCAACTTCCTCTTTGTTGGGACGCAGCGCTCCTGAGCTTGGAGGAAGTGATCCCTGAATATTATTAGCTTTCTTGGGCCACTCGTCCCTCTAGGGCTTTATCCCATGGTACTATACCAAGCAGATCCCTCAAAAGAACAAAGTCTGCGCTTCTCAAGTCCAGTGTAGTGAGCAATTTGTGTGTCCTCCTTGCTGCCCTAAGGATATTGAACTCCATCGCATGGTCACTGCAGCTACTGAGCTTCACATTCCCCACCAGCCCCTCCTTGTAGGTAAGTACAAGGTCCAGCATGACTCCTCTCCTTGTTGGCTGTTCTCCCACTTGGAGAAGAAAGTTGTCACCAACATGTTCCAGGAACTTACTGGATTGCTTGTGCCCTGCTGTGTTGTCCCTCCAACAGATATCGGAGTGGTTGAAGTCCCCATGAGGACCAGGGACTGTGAACGTGATGCTGCTCCTATCTGTCTATAGAGGGCCCCATTTGCTCCGTCATCCTGGTCAGGTGGCTTGTAGCAGACCCCTACTGTAACATGACCCACCCCCGTGTTGCCTTTAGTCCTGGTCCATAGCTTTCAGTGGGTTCCTCATCCGTCCCCAGGCAGTACTCCATGCACTCCAGCTGGTCACTGACACCCCCTCCTCATCTCCCCTGTCTGTCCTTCCTGAAGAGTCTGTATCCTTCCATTCCAACACTGAAGTTGAATTCCTTCAGAAATTTAAATTTGGAATTTATTAGGGCCTCAAGTGAGCACAGATGTCGTGACCAGCCTCATCTGAGATCCGCATCCTCTGCCCATGGCTCCAGCAGCTCCACAGAAACTCAGGCCTGGATGTTCCTCCTCCTTCCATTGCCACCTGTGTGAGCTGTGTCGTAAGGAGTCCTGGGCGTGGCACTGTCACCCACTCCTCCTGACTTGTTTCTAGGCTGCCTTGGTTGACCTTGGACCTGACCTGTCACCTTGAGTTTATCAGATGATCACTGGCCCTCAAAGAACCTGCTAATGTCACCTGTCACCTGTTCTGCTCACCTGTGTGTGCTGCAGGATTGCAGCCTGTTGCTGAGGTCACTGCCTCTACCTGTGTTTTGGACACCCTTGTCTCCTGATCAGTCCTCTCTCGTGGAGGAACCTCATTCTTGCTGCTCTTGGCAGCACTACACACTATGTGTTATGCCAAGACACACGAAAATGAAACACATAAACACTGAATAACCCCTTATTGCAGGTGAAGGTTTTTTTGTTTCCTGAGGGAGGAACGGCTGGTGTGTGGGAGCACTCAGCAACAAGTATGGACAAATGAGAGATTCAAGAAAACTCAAGTGACTGCGAATTCAGCTTGAAAATGGTGAATAGATTGGAGGAAAAAGGTAAAGGGTTGGGTAATGGTGTACATTAAAGACATATATATTTGATAAAGATACATATTTGGTGTACAAAAAGATATTTTACTCATTGTTATAAATTGTAATCTGATGCTCTCAGAATAAGAGGTTTTATTTAAAATAACTATTTTCAGTATTTTTACAGTAAAATAGGTTTTAAAAAAATAGGTGTACCCAGCAGAGCCGTCCTGGGGCAAGGGTAACACTGAACATCCATTTTAGGTCCTATTTACCAAGCAAGATGCTACAGCAGGAGAATACTGAATTTTATTGAAACAAACACATCTGTGCAGAGCATAAAATCATAGAATCATTTGGGTTGGAAGAGACCTTTAAGATCATCGAGTCCAACCATTAATGCAGCACCACCAAGTTACCACTAAACCATGTCCCTAAGTGCCACATCTACACATCTTTTAAACACCTCCAGGGATGGTGACTCAATCACTTACCCGGCCAGCCTGTTCTGAGGCTTGCAAACCCTGTTGGTGTAGGTATTTTTCCCAATATCCATTCTAAACCTCCCCTGGCACAACTTGAGGACATTTCTTCCTGTCCTATTGCCTGTTCCTTGGGAGAAGAGACTGACTCCCACCTCGCTACAACCTCCTTTCAGGGAGTTGTAGAGAGTGGGATGATCTCCCCTCAGCCTCCTTTTCTCCAGGCTGAACACCCCCAGCTCCCTCAGCCACTCCTCTCAAGACTTGTGCTCCAGACCCCTCACCAGCTCCGTTGCCCTTCTCTGGACATGCTCCAGCACCTCAATGTCTTTCCTATCATGAGCGGCCCAAAACTGGACACAGTATTTGAGGTGGGGCCTCACCGATGCCAAGTACAGGGGGATGGTCACTGCCCCAGTCCTGCTGGCTACACTGTGGTTGATACGAGCCAGGATGCTGTTGGCCTCATATTTCATTGACATGTGCCACACACGTCTGAGCTTCCTGTATGAAGGTGCTGGGTTTAGCTGGCATAGAGTTAATTTTCTTGATAGTAGCTAGTATGGGGCCATGTTTTGGATCTGTGCTGAAAACAGGGTTGATAATAAAGGGATGTTTTTGCTATTGCTGAGCGGAGCTTACACAAAATCAAGGCCTTCTCCGTTTCACACACCACACCACCAGTGAGTAAGCTGGGTTGTGAAAGAAATTGGGAGGGGACACAGCTGGTGGATGAAAAATTGAGCCAGCAATGTGCACTTACAGCCCAGAAAGTAATTCATACCCTGGGCTGCATCAAAAGAAGTGTGGCCAGCAGGTCGAGGGAGGTGATTCTGCCCATCTACTATGCTCTTATGAGACCCCACCTGGAGTACTGCGTGCAGCTTTGGAGTCCTCACCACAAGAAGGACATGGACCTGTTGGAGCATGCCCAGAGCAGGGTGATGAAAATTATCTGAGGACTGGAGCACCTCTCCTTTGAAGAAAGTCTGAGAGAGTTGTTCAGCCTGGAGAAGAGAAGGCTTTGGGGAGACCTTATTGTGGCCTTTGATATACTCAGGGGGCTTATGAGCAAGACATAGAGACTTTTTAACAGGGCCTGTAGTGACAGAACAGGGGGCAACAGTATTAAACTGAAAGAAGATAGATTTAGATTAGACATAAGAAAGGAATTTTATATAAAGAGGGTGGTATGACACTGGCACAGGTTCCCCAGAGAAGTTGTGGATGCCCCATCATTGAAAAGGTTCAAGGTCAGGTTGGACGGGGCTTTGAGCAACCTGGTCTAGTGAAAGATGTCCCTGCCCATGGCAGGGGGGTTGAACAAGTCCCTTCCCCTTAAGGGTCTCTTCCAGACCAAACCATTCTCTGATTCTCACGTACCTGAGCAGCAGTTTCGGGCAGGCTTTGCCCTGTGACAGAAGCGTGGGGCTTCCTCAGGTGCTGGGGCTCTTTTACAGGTTGGGACTGATTGCTGGCATGTTTCTCTCCCCATCACATCTTGTTAGATGTATACAGTGTGGCTGTGAGGAGGAAGTGAGAAAGAGCATGCTGGATTTTGTCTTTCTAGGACGTTCTATCCAGTGAAACACCACAAGAGAGGAGGAGATGGGAGGAAAATACAAGTTTGAGACATATCCAAAGGCCCCTTACAACTGCCTTTTTTTTTGACAGTTTGCCATGAAGAACCTACTAGGCTGCACCCAGGTACAGCCAGCTGCCCTTTATGGAGGAGCTAAAAGGAGAATGTGTGCACAGCCTGCCAGCACCTCCAGCTACCACCACCCTGTGACCCTCCAGCAGAGACTGAGCAGACCACGCTGCCGGGAGAGCAGCTCCAGCTCACCCACCCGCCGGCCAGCACATGCCACATAGAAACCAGCTGTTCATCGCCACCTTCCATCCTGTGATCCACAGGGATGCCCTTTCCTGTGCAAATAATTCCCAGTCTCTTAGATTTCCAGACGGCTCCTCCTACAAACCTAGTTCCTTCCTTGCTTAACCACAGGACTTGCCAAACACTTTGACACGGCTGGTGGCAGGGGGGGTAAGAACACACAGAGTGGGGCATGGGGGAAGGAGGAGAGGTGGACGGACGGGTGGGGCAATGGCTATGGGTGCAGACAGGGATGGATGACTAAGTGGAATGAACTATAGACAGGTGGGTGGAAGTATCTCCAGCATTTGTCTCCGCTTCAGAACAGCCACCAAGGCGTAGAGGTCCTGCCTACAGGCTGGTATCACCCTCTGCTCTTCACAGGAGAGGAGATATCAACAAGTGGCAACACAGGCAGGTTTGTGTGAAGCAAAGGCTGCCCCAGGTGCCTGCATGTGGAAAGTCTTGTCTTTCAACAGAGCTTCATCCGATCTCAGAAGAGACATCTGAACTCCAGCGGCAGAATTACATCCGTTAAATACTCTTTTCCCATGACCCTGAGGAGCCCTGAGGCTCAGGGTCAGTGTGAACAAACCCAGCCTAATTCCCAACGGCAAAATGATTCATTTTCGATTAGAAACAGCTAAAAAAACCCCACCCAACAACAAAAAAACAACCGCACAACACTAGCATTTATTTAACCTCCTTCAACTAATGGATTGACTTAACGAATTCCTCTGAGCTGCTTTCTCACCTCTCAGTGCCGCCGGTGCAACCTGTGCCCCCCCCGCCTTCCCATCATCGCCCCCCTCCCCCTGCCCCGGCCTTTGCTCCTCCCTCCCTCCCTCTCCGCCGGCTTCTCCCGCACGGCCCTGAGCTCCCGCCACCGCCCCGTCCGGCGCTGCCGGGGTTACTGTGCCGGGCGCGGGATGGGAGGGCGCGCTCGCCAGGCGTCGGGGGCTGCGCGTGCACACCCGGCCCAGCCATGAGGGTGGTGGTGCGTGAGTGCGGGGATGGGGCGCCTGGCCCGGCCCAGCCCGCGGCGGGGCATGTGGTCGCTTGGGGGCGCTGGGGTGGGTGGGGGCTTCACCCAGACCACTGCCGGGAGGAGGGGTGGGCACCTGTCCTGAGGGGAGCCCAGGGCGCCGCGGGCAGGGCGGCCGCCTGCACCGCTCTGTGAGGGGACGTCGTTTTGGAAGTGCGGGGAGCGAACCTGGACTGAGGGTGCTGCGGACACGGGCTGGGGCCAGTCCACCCCGCGGGCTCAGGGTAGGATGTGGTGCGTGGCCCGTGGAGGCCCTCAGGGTTGGGCCCAGCGTGACGCACTGTGGGAAGCCAGCTGCGGTAACGGCGGCGCCTGCACGGGCCTCGGGACGCCAGTGCGGGTAGCACATCTGTAATGGCTTGTCTTCCAGGTGGTGGGACTGGCTTTGTGGGCAGAGCCCTGACCCAGTTGCTGCGGAGCCACGGGCATGAGGTGACCCACATCTCTCGACAAGGGGGCAAGGACCGGATCAGCTGGGTATGAGATGAGAGCGGTCACAGGAGGAGGAACATGTTAGGGCTGAGGAGAAAGCCCGCTTGCCCTGGCCTGCCTTGGCATACGGGCACCCTGCAGTGGGGAATGGCTCCTGTGCCACTCTTGTGCTCCTGGGTGCTCCATGGGCCATAGTCATCGTGCATGGGTACTGCTGTAGCTTCAAGGAGCAAAACTTTCTCCATTCATGCTTGTGCTCCAGGCAATGTCAGGAAGGAACTGGCTGAAGTCCTTAGGAGCGCACCCTGCTTGGCTGTTGGGAAGGCTTGAGCAGAGGGGAGGCTGGGTGTGTGATGTCTCTGTTACCCCTGTCTAGGAAGAGTTGTCCCACTCTGGACTGCCCCTGTGTGATGCTGTGGTGAACTTGGCTGGTGAAAATGTCCTCAACCCTTTCCACAGGTAACTTGATATACCATAGTGCTGTTGGGACAAGGTGTAAGCAAGACAGCCCAGTGTTGTCAGAGAATGTGGAAGGGCTCTGGGGAGAAAACAGGGTTTCCAGGAAGCACTTGGGGTATGTAACTGATGACATCTGGGTCCTCAAGTATCTAAAAAGTTTCCGTGGGTCTGTGAAGTTCTTGGGTGCCTTTGGAAGGCAGGTTCCCTTCAGGATTGATAGCTGCAGGCCAGGCATGTTTCCAAAATTACACTGGATGCCTAAATTTAGATAATGTAAAATCAGAACCAAAGTTTGATTTCTATGAGGGTGTTTTTAGAAATGCCTCTGCTGGGCGCTTAGGAAGAATTCACCACACCCGGCTTTGGTGTCCAGCTCCTCTGCTACCTTTGTCCTAAGGCAATCCAAAACCCACAGCCTTTTGTGGGAAGTGGGGAGACACAATCTCCCAAAGGCCACATGCATTTAGGTAGTAAGATCTCATGTCTTCCCCCTGCTCTGGGGTGCGTGGGGGAATTCATGTGGCCTCTCCTGTGCTTGTGAATGGGTGTCTGCTGGAGTCCCCCTTGGGGATGTTGTTTCCTTGGATGTCCTTGTGGGGAGAATAATCAGAGGCTCTACCTTTCGCAGATGGAATGATGCCTTCTGCAGGGAAGTCATAAGCAGCCGAGTTGAGACCACCAAGACCTTGGCCAAAGCCATTGCTGATGCTGAACAGCCACTCCGTGCTTGGGTCCTCATCACCGGCGTAGGTATTGGTTGGGCCTGGCCAAGGCATGACTCATGCTGACCTGGAGAGGTATACCTCCAGTCAAAAGCACACTTCTGGGAGGGGGGGGCACATGTCTTGCCTTGAAATGCCAGCTTTAGTGCTATCTGTGTCAATGTGTTTAGGCAAGCCTTGATCAGCTTTTGTGTACTGCTGGAGAGGAATTTGGGTCCCTATGCTTTCTCTTGGTGTCATTAGGACAGGACCTTTTCTCCATTTTCCTGTGGAAGCCTTTAAGCATGCTGTAGAACTAGTTTGTCTAAGCAGGGCCTCAGCTGAATCCCCTTGCATATCTCCAACTTTGCATTTCTGGTTGCTACAGTCTTTAAAGCTGCCACAGTTTAGCATCTGTGATGCCCAATTTTAGAGCAAGCACCTTTCTGTGCAGCCAGCTCAGTGCATCGCTTGCTGGTGTATTTGGTTCTTGGGGCTGCCAGCTCAATGTGGGTGTTAGTGCATCCCACTGAACCTGCAGAGTGTGTTGTTAGGTCAAAAACTTGTTAGCATTGGCAGCAGAGAAACCCTGTGCTGTTCACATGAGGACGTCCCTGATGGTCGAGTTCTGGGCTCCTGGAGGCAGGGAGGAGGGTCCATCTGGGATGGGGTGGGCTGCTGTCATGGTTCAGTTCTGACTCCTTTTCCACTCTTACACCCACAGGCTATTACCGCCCTAGCCCCACAGTTGAGTATACCGAGGACAGTCCTGGGGGGGATTTCGACTTCTTCTCACACCTGGTGAGCTCCTGGGAGGCTGCAGCTCTTACGCCTGGGAGCCCAGCTCGTGGTGTTGTGGTGAGATCTGGTGAGATGGGGCATTGTGCCTTTTTAGGATGGCTCTGCTTTGGTGCTGGGGCAAGAGAGGGAAGAGCAGGGAGAACGACATCAGGTCTTGTCCCTCTCCTTGTTGGGGTGCTGTTCCAGTCCAGCCCTCTAAGGATTGTCTCTTGGTTGTAGGTCTTGGGGTGAAGGGGGCTTTTGTCCTTTTTTGGGGCTGGGAATCCTGGTTTCACTTTGTTCTCCCCACAGGAATAGCGCTGGGCCGAGGTGGTGGTGCAATCTCTCAAATGCTTTGGCCTTTCCGTCTGGGACTAGGAGGCCCTTTGGGCTCTGGGCTCCAGCCTTTCCCATGGATCCACATTCGAGACCTGGCTGGGATTGTCTGTCACGCTCTGGAGAATGAGCACCTGCAAGGCATCCTCAATGGTGTCGCCCCGTCCTCCCCTTACACCTCCAATGGCACTTTTGCTCAGGAGCTTGCTGCAGCCCTGGGGCGCCCAGCACTGCTGCCGGTGCCTGCTTGGGCTGTGCGGGCTGTCTTTGGCGCAGAGCGGGCCGTCATGCTGTTGGAGGGCCAGAGGGTGGTGCCAAAGCACACCCTGGAGAGCGGCTACCATTTCATCTTCCCTGACCTGTCTGGAGCCCTGAAGGACATTGTGGCTTGAGAACTCCTCGGTTGGGCTGTGTTGGGCCCTGTTTCTGTGAAGTCCCTGGCTCACATGCCATCCCCTGGGTGAAAGAGGGTAGTCGTGCCCCTTCTTGACACTTCACCAACCCCTTACAGAGAGGGTGAGCAATCTTTTCCCCTTCTAGCACTCTTTGTGCATCCCCAGTTTAGGACTAGTTATCTGTCTTATTGCCATCTGCAGTCTCCACATGGCCTACTTTTGGGGAAGGGCACAAGCTCATCTAAAGATTGTGACTGCTGAATCTGCCATCTTCCCCACAGCATGCATGTGAGCTGCTTGCAGAGAAACGGAGGGGTGTAATGTCTCCTCTCCTGAGAGACAGGCATGGCAGCAGGAAAGGGCTGTTCAGATGTGTTAACTCTATGTTATTGGACGTTCCTCCTCCTGTTTTTCCCCATGTCTTTCCCCCATGGTCACATAAAGATCTAGATATGGTCTTCTGCTTTGCCTTCCTCAGTCTCATACGGAATGGAGTTGTGGTTGTGGAAGAAGATCCTTCCTGAGGGGGTGCAAAGGGTGCTGGATACAGATAGGTGGAGACTTTCCCATCTATTTTCTTGTGGTGGCTTTGTGCTGGTACCAAGTTACTGTGTCAGAACCTCCAGCTGAGTCTGGGCCCAAGACACAGACTTCACAGACCCTTCCAGGGTCACATAACCCTGATGCTGTGGTGGGGATGAAGGAGAACACTGCTTTGCCAAGCCTGTGGGGACAGGGGCGGTGGAGGGACTGTTGTCCCCTGAGCTGCTCTTGAGGCCTTCGGCAAGCATCGGCTACACCTGAGCTTGTGCTGGGGAGAAACTGGGTGGTTCATCTTGGTGTGAGGTAGTGCAAGGCATTGCTTTGATCTGAAGAGCACACTTAGCTATTGCCCTCATTGTGGTTATCTAATCCCAGAGTGAGTGGTTTTCCCTTATTCATCCTATGAGGTGGAACTTGTGTTCAGGGGGTTCCCACTCATCGGGCAGTGAGAATATCCAGGCTGCCTTGGGAAGCAGTACCTCTTGTGCAGAGCATTGTGATTTCATCATCTCATGCTGTAAGGAAATGTATCCACATGCTTTCTGCAACCCGTTTTCACATGTCAAAGTGGATTGTGGGATGTGAAATCTACAGAGCAGCTAAGATCGTTATAGCACTGCTTCTGGAGAAATAGTCCTACTGTGTTGTGATTTTGGGCTGGAAAAATATATTAAAAAGCACTTCTGGCAGTTAAAAAGACCTGCTCCATTTATTCCTGAAATAGGAAGCCATCCAGATCAAGAGCTGACCACGTATTTCTGGTTTATGCCGGGTTAATGTAGTCACAGTAGCTGAAGGGTCAGTCTTGGTGTGGTCTAGATTCCCCACTCACCTGCCTCCGCTCAGTCTGCACTGGAGATAGAAGGACAACCTACTGACTTTCCAGACAGGAAAATGAGGGTGGGACTGTCCAGCTGAAACTGGAGGTGGTCTTTGCAATCAGTGTGAGCACAGCCAGGTTAGCTGGGACTTTGGGAATAGCTGTGAAAGGAACATCGCCTGAGGTAATTGCTGTGATAAGTGTGACTTGCTTGGATTGTAGCTGTGCTGCCTGTAAGTTAAGTGCAGATTCCTTCCTCTTCCCATGGGCCTTGGTTTCCTGTCCTTGAGAGCAGGCTGGCCTACTGGGACAGTACAATGGGGACAATCAGCAGTGCTTTGTCTTTAGTTAATCCAGCTACCTTTCTAGAGCCTCAAACTTTGGTCTGCTTCCACAGATGTTGAGGTCTACAGCATCCTTCTGTCAAGCAGGCTGATTAGCCAGCCCAATTAGGTTGCTTTGGTACCTGTATGTACCTTGATGATTGCAACAGCTTCGGGTTGTGATTCGAAATAAAGACAAGTACAGCTGGAGAAGCACTGGCAACCTGCAGCTCTTTTGAAAGAGGGTTTCACATCCCATGAAAGACCACACTAAGCAGAATTCCCAGGCCTTGGACTCCCTGCCTGGATATGTCATTCATTCAGGATTTTGAAGGGTTGCCTCTGCAGGACATTTGGCTTAAACACATGTCACAGGACTTAAATGAATTTCTGACACCTGAATTTCAATATGGGATCTGAAAATGCTGGCTGCTGGGTGCAATTAGGACTTTCCATCATGATAAATTCACGCACGCACCATGCCCCTTCCATACTGTGGAACCAAAACCCATGATGGTCTAGGTTGGAAGGGACCCTTAAGACCATCGAGTCCATTTGTCAATCTAATAGTGCTAAACCCACCACTAAATGATGTCCCTCAGCACTGTGTCTGCCCGGCTTTTCAGTATCTCCAGGGATGGTGACTCAGCCACTTTCCTGGACAACCTGTTGCAAGACTTGGAACCCTTTCTGTGAAGAAATTTTCCCAGTCTCCAACCTAAACCTCCTCTGGTGCAACTTGAGGCCGTTTTCTCTTGTCCTGTTGCCTGTTCCTTGGGAGAAGAGACCACACACGCACACACACCGGCTTTCAGGTAGTTGTAGAGAGCGAGAAGGTCTCCCTTCAGCCTCCTTTTCTCCAGGCTGAACACCTCAGCTCCCTCAGCCTCTCCTCACAAGACTTGTTCTCCAGAGCCCTCACCCCAACCTGTGTATTAGGGTGGCAGCAAGCTGAGATCTAGATTGGATTTTGAACCAGTGTCTGGTTTTGATGACCATAAGGAAACCCCGGCCCTCAGGCTGCAAGACTTTGTCGTAATAAGTAGGGTCTCGTGCTGGCACAGCCAGCCCTTAGTGCTCGGTGCCAGCAGCATCTGCGGCGTGTCTGAGCCAGCTGCAGCGCCCCAGCTGTGCTCTGAAGACTTACTCTGACTTGGGGAAGTCTCCGTTCTTTCAGAGGTGAATGATGCTGATTGTTAAGGCGTGTGAAGAGGGGCTGCTGCCTCCATCAGCCCCGGTTAGAACCTCCTGCCTGGCCACTGGCTTCCCAGCCTGATGCCCAGGTACCCGGGATCTCTGCCCAAGCCAAGGGATGCAGCTGCTGCTCTCCTGTGTGCTGGTTCCATCAGCCCTGGGGCTGAGCACAAGTCAGTGGCACACACAGAGGGAGGACACTGACATGGCTGGTCACACAGAGCGTCCCAGCCAAGGTGCTGCTGTCAGCGGCACCCACACAGGGGACCTGTGTAACATAAGCCCAGCCAGCTATGTCCCTTCCCACTCTGGGGCTGACAGATTCACATGACACCCTCAGGGCTCACAAGCACTTATGTACAAGTCCCTTCAGCACCAGCATGACCCTTCTGGGCGCCCAGCACCCTCACCTGGACCACAGCCCTCTGACCCATCCCTAGGGTACCCTACTTGCTGGCCAGTCCAGCTTGATAGACCAAACACACAGCATTACACGCTCATCGCAAAGGCACCCCACACTTGCAGGTACCGCCAGGTACCAGCATGGACCCCCTGCCCAGACCCAAGGCACCCTGATTGCCAACTGGTCCAGCTTGAAGTTTGCTGGTGGACACACACGCACAGCTGGTCTGCGAGATGCAGACACTCATCCCCCAGTGCCAGGTAAGCACTGGGAGCTGCTGTCTCGCTCCAGCTGCTGGTGCCAAGCCCTTCCCTCATGCTGGTCCCCCCAGGAACTGGTTTTGTGGACATGCGGAGTCACTGCTTCGGTGCCACGTTCCCATGGCTCTATTGGCTGTCACTGCAGGCCAGGGTGCCTGCTCTCTCAGTCTGAGTCCAATAGCTGGTACCAAAGCCACTCAGGCTGGTCCCCCAGTTGCTGTCACTGGTTCCCTGCAGCACACATACGGACAGAGTGAGGTTGCGCAGAGTTATGACAGGATTTAATAAGGAGACAGGACAGACTGTGGCGGTCCAGCACAGAGCTCCACCAGACCAGCACTGACTGGCCCAGGTTTGCACTCGACCAGCCTCTTTTATACCTCTTTTCTGTCTCCTCCCTCTTTGTTGCTCCCAGCACTGCCCCCCACGCATTCCCTCAACAGCTGGCACGGTCCCACTAACTCCATCCAACATTGTGGATGCTAAGGTTTGCATCCTTACGTTGCAAAGTCATGGTTGCCTGTAGTTTCTTGAGAGCTCATCAGTTAGTGTAACTGATGATGTTTGTTTCTAATTATTGTCATCGTTAATGCTAATTGATCAGGTTTTATGATTCTGTGGTTGTCTCCCTCCCCTTCCTTTTCTTGCCAACTGTAAAATAAATGTTCTTAGACTCGCTGCACACATAGAATGATAGAATGGTTTAAGTTGGAAGGGACCTTAAAGATCATTGAATTCCAACCCCCCTGCCATGGGCAGGGACACCTCCCACGAAACCAGGTTGCTCAAAGCCCCATGCAGCCTGGTCTTGAACATCTCCTAATCAGGTTTGTTCTCATCACAACCTCACTTATCACCTGTTGGGTTTATATCTGTAAGTTCTTGTTCATGGCTCCTTAATAGAGCAGACACACTCCTTCCATATACCCTGACACTCCCCCGCTGACCGGTAATATCAGAAGAAGCTGCACCACTCCGCACTCCCACAGAGCCTGAATGGGCTCCACTGTGGGCTGCACACACTGGGGCAGGAGCCTGGGTCCTCTGGGCATGAACTGGAGGGGGTGTGCAAGGGCTGCAGTTGCTGGGCACTGCATCAGTGGCAATATTGAGGCACTTAAGGTCAGTAACACCTCTGCAAGTGTAACGGTTCCTGTTGGCAAATCTGTTTGTTTGGCTCTGATTGCTCATCTTTCCATGCACTGGGTCATGGGATGGCTGTGGCCAGGTGGATCCTGCAGTTTTGGTCTCATTCCAGGAGACCTGGATGATCTGCACTGGTGACCTGCCTCGGGGTTAGCTCTGTACCCACTGCTGAGTCACATCACAGATCAAAGACAGCTAAACTTAATTCTTAGTTTTTTGGAAGTAGTGGTAGTTCTGCACCATTTGGAATGTTAGTCCGCGTTACACATTCTTTAACAAATTGTAAGGCATTGCTGTTTTCCTAATTAAGGTTGGCACTTCCTTTCACATAGCCCTTCATTTCCAGTGAACCATGACTCAGACTTGACTGGGACAATTTTCTGAGATTTAAGGGGCATGTTGTGACTACCCCGCCTATAGGTTTCCCAGTCTAACCCAAATGTCCCTTCTCACAACTTAAAGTACTATAAATCAGAAACTGGAATCTAAGACAAGCATGTACCTCCCAATTTCCCCAATATAGTCTCCAACCACGTATGTGCACACCCTCCTTGGCCAAGCCTGCATGTAGGGAGCATGCATTGGTGGACACCCCCCCCCCCCCCCCCCCCCCATGTTCACAGAAACACATGAACAGAGACATGCACATCAAAGGTGCCCAGGAAGGCTGGTCGTACTTCAAGGAGGCACTCTTAAAAGCCTAGGAAAGAGCCATACCCAAATCCCAAAAAACAAGCAGGAAGGGAAGAAGACCAGCCTGGCTAAATAGAGAGCTTTGGCTGGAGCTCAGGAACAAAAAGAAGGTTTATGATCTTTGGAAAAGGGGCCTGGCAGGCAAGGAGAAATACCAGGAAGCGGTGAAGATATGCAGGGGGAAAATTAGAAGGGCCAAGGCTCAAGCCGAGCTCATCTTGGCCACTACAGTTAAGAATAACAAAAAGGGGTTTTTTTCGGTATGTAAACAGTAAAAGGAAGATTAGGGATAATGTGGGCCCACTGATGAATGAGATGGGCACCCTAGTGGTGGAAGACACGGAGAAAGCAGAGTTGCTGAATGCCTTCTTTTCTTCAGTCTTCACTGCTAAGGCTGTCCCTCATGAATCTCTGGCCTTGGAGGCAAGGGGGAGGGTACGGAGAGAGGAAGTTTTTCCTCCAGTAGAGGAGGACCATGTTCAGGACCACTTGGCCAAACTGGACATTCATAAGTCCATGGGCCCTGATGGGATGCACCCACGAGTGCTGAGAGAGCTGGCAGATGTTATCGCTGGGCCACTCTCTATCATCTTTGAAAGGTCATGGAGAACAGGAGAGGTGCCTGAAGACTGGAGGAAGGCCAACATCACTCCAGTCTTCAAAAAGGGCAAGAAGGAGGACCCTGGGAACTACAGATCAGTTAGTCTCACCTCCATCCCTGGGAAGGTAATGGAGAGACTCATTCTAGATGTCATCTCCAAACAAGTTGGAAGAGCGGGGGGTTATTGGAACTGGGCAACATGGGTTTACCAAGGGTAAATCATGTTTGACCAGTCTGATAGCTTTCTATGATGCTATAACTGGTTGGTTGGATGAGGGGAGGGCAGCAGATGTCATCTACCTTGACTTCAGCAAGGCTTTTCACACAGTCTCCCATAGCATCCTCATTGGGAAACTAAGGAAGTGTGGGCTGGATGAGGGGACAGTGAGGTGGATTGAGAACTGGCTGTGTAACAGGACCCAAAGGGTAATGATTAATGGAACAGGTTCAAGCTGGAGGCCTGTAACCAGTGGTGTCCCCCAGGGGTCAATTCTTGGTCCAGTCCTGTTCAACATATTCATCAGCGACCTGGACGAGGGGACTGAGTGTATCCTCAGCAAGTTTGCTGATGATACCAAACTGGGAGGGGTGGCTGACACCCCGGAGGACCGTGCTGCCATCCAGCGAGACCTGGACAGGCTGGAGAGCTGGGCAAGGAAGAACCTCATGAGGTTCAACAGGGAAAAGTGTAGGGTCCTGCACCTGGGGAAGAAGAATGTTAGGCACCAATACAGGTTAGGTGTGGACCTGCTGGAGTCAAGTTCTGAAGAGAAAGATCTGGGGGTCCTGGTAGACAGGAAAATGATAATGAGCAAGCAGTGGCTCTTGTGGCCAAGAAGGCCAATGGAATCCTGGGCTGCATAGGGAAGAGTGTGGCTAGTAGGTCGAGGGAAGTCGTTCTCCCCCTCTACTCTGCACTGGTGAGGCCACAACTGGAATACTGCATCCAGTTCTGGGCTCCCCAATTCAAGAGGGATAGGGAACTACTGGAAAGAGTCCAGAGAAGGGCAACAAAGATGATTCAAGGATTGGAGCATCTCCCTTATGAAGAAAGGCTGAGAGAGCTGGGACTCTTTAGCCTGGAGAAGAGAAGGCTGAGGGGAGACCTTATCAATGCTTATAAGTATCTGAAAGGTGGGTTGAAGGAGGAGGGAGCCAGACTCTTTTCAGTGGTTGCCAGTGAGAGGACGAGGGGCAACGGGCACAAGCTGGAACATAGGAGGTTCCACTCAAATATGAGAAGAAACTTCTTTATGGTGAGGGTGGCAGAGCCCTGGAACAGGCTGCCCAGGGAGGGTGTGGAGTCCCCTTCTTTGGAGATTTTCAAGACCCGCCTGGATGCAGTCCTGAGTAACATGCTCTGACATGCTCTGGGCAATCCTGCTTCGGCAGGGGAGTTGGACTAGATGATCTTTATGGTCCCTTCCAACTCTAAAAATTCAGTGAAATTCAGTGAAATTCAGTGAAGTGCTGGTTCTTCAAAGGATTACTTGCAAGACAAATCAGAAGGACCTGACAAAGCCATTAGTTATGATGTTTCAGGATACGTGCTATTCATATTTGGTAATATGCTAATCTGCCCTCATGGTTCATGGGTATTTGGTGAAGGTTAGTGTGGACAGGTAGATACGTTGTTCCTCTTTCTGTACTCCCAAAGCTATTTAGCTTGCAATTTACATATGACCGGCCCCTTTTATACCCCTTTCTGTCAACACCCTCTCTCCCCTTCCCCTGTACGTATGGGTTTGTACAGCTCTCTCTGTTCCCACACCTCTTCCAGTCCATGTCTGTATCCAGGGTCTCCGCTGTTTCAGAGTCTGAACAGTTGCAAAGTCCACGTTGATCTTCCTGGAAGCAGCACCTGTGCTTTCTTGATAGCCCACCAATTAGTGTGAGTGGAAAGGTTTGTTTCTTGCCATTGTCTCCATGTTTGTTTTGTCAGGTTTATGTCCATATTTTGGTTTACTGTCTCCATTTTTCTTGTCATCCCATTTGAGGAGGTCTCTGATCAGATAAACTCACTGGACTAAACATTCTCGAACTCCCACATGCCCTTATCAATTATTGACACTGACCAGGTTTGGTTCTCATCACTGCCTCCCTTGTCACTCAGGTTTGCGTCCCTGTATGTTCTTGTCTATGGCCTTTTCCATTTCTTATTTATCCCTTTTTTTTGCATTGAGAAGGTCCTTGACTAGATACCCTTAAAGCAGCAGGTGCTCTTCTCTCACACAGCCTCACAGAAGGGGCACAGTGCTGGCAGCTGGGACGCAGCCTGTGTGCCTGGTGCCGGTTGCTGAGAGAACAAGTGTCTGTATCCCCCACAAACCTTGTGTGCATGTGTATTCACCAGCAAACTTCAAGCTAGATCAGCATCAATTAGGAGGCCCCGGGTCTGGGCAGGGGTATCAGGTGGGTGGGTGGTCCACGCTAGTGCCCTGTGAATGTGGGGTGTCTGTGGGATGAGTGTGCAATGCTGCAGATTTGGTGCATCAAGATGGAGCAGCCGTAGGGGACCCATGGGGAAGGTCAGAGGGCTGGGATCGAGGTGCTGGGTAGACAAGCCTCACTTTTGCAAAGTCTCTGCTGTTAGAACCTATGCGTTTATTTGAGGCCTTTCTGTGCCTGGTGAGTGTTCCCACCCATCATGCTCACAACCCAAAAAGATGCTGTAATTCATACCAATTGTTCTTGGGTACCCAGCCCGCTGAGCTGGAAGAGAGAGACAGGGAGGAGAATGAAGCCCCTGTAATCCAAGGGGAAGTGGTTAGTGACCTGCTACAGCACTTTTAGACACACACGGGTCTGTGGGGCTGGATGGGTACCCAAGGGTACTGAGGGACTGGTGGAAGTGCTCACTAAGCCACTTCCCATCATTTATCAGCAGTCCTGGATAACCAGGGAGGTCTCAGTTGACTGGAGGTTAGCAGATGTGATACCCATCTTCATGAAGGGCCAGAAGGAACATCTGGGGAACTATGTGCCGGTCAGTCTGACCTCAGCACCTGTGAAATGTTATGGAACAAATCATAGAATTAGGCCCAGTCAGCATGAGTTTATGAGTTTATGCTTGACAAACCTGATATCCCTCTATGACAAGATGACTCAGTGGATGAGGGAAAGGCTGTGGACGTTGTCTACCTGGACTTTAGTAAAGCCTTTGACACCATTTCCTACAGCATTCTCCTGAAGAAACTGACTGCTCATGTCTTGGACAGGCATAGTCTTCGCTGGGTAAAAAACTGGCTGGAGGGCCAGGCCCAGAGAGTGGTGGTGAATGGAGTTAAATCTAGTTGGCGGCCGGTCACAGTGGTGTTCCCCAGGGCTCGGTACTGGGGTCGGTTCTGTTTAATCTTTATCAATGACCTGGATGAGGGGATGGAGTGCACCCTTGGTAAGTTTGCAGACTACACCAAATTACTTCACTTACTTGGCTGCTGGTCTGCCTGGATACTTACTTACTCACTTACACAGCCTTGCTCCATTTGCTGGCACCATGGACACACAGGCCTTCTGACTCCGGTTACTGCAGTCAGTCCCTCATACACACATGCACACAGAATAGAGAGCCCTCACCCAGGAAAATGGTTAGAAATGAAGTTTAATAAGAAGACAGGAGAGACAGCACTGAGCAGGCACAGGGCATGGCCAGACATGTTACCGACCAGCCTGTGGTTCCTCCCCTAAACATCGTAGAATAAATCTTGTACAGTCCCAAGATGCTTTTCCCCTTCGTTCTATCATGTGTCCTATACCCCCTAGGCATTAACTCTGCCTCAGTCTGTAAGGTGACCCAGAAAGCTGCTACCCCTGACTCATGGGGATGGGTATCACCTCCAATGCATGGGGCTGATGGCTCTCCTTGGACAGCTATGGGAAGAGCTGGGTCAGTGTGTCCATTTCTCTGATTAGGTTACTGCAGTTTCTCTACCTGTTATTGGGTGTCTGTGCTTCTTTGTGTGTGTAGAGACCGGCTTTGTATCGTAAAACCAAATAACTTCACTTTGTAAAGAATCGGAGAAGAGCCTGAACCCAGCAGCTCTGGTAGGTGTTTTAAATAACAACTTCTCTGAAGGCTGTACTGATGAGGCAATCCTGTAGCAATGACTGAACTTCTATTTCAAAGCACAGCTGAATGTAAGCTCCAGGGCAGTGGGTCTGTAGATGGGAGAGGTATTATTTCCATTTGCTCATCTTGAGAAGTGGAGAAGTGACTACTCTGCCATGACTGCTCCATCTGTTTACTGAGCTTGGGAAACACTCCATTCTCCTCTGGGATGCATGGGAAGGTGAAGAGAAACACTGGGGTTTGTGCTCCAGGGTACCTACACTACAATAGGGACACCTATACATGAGGGACAGTTTTGGCCTCGATGGATACGAGGTAGGTTGATTGTGGTGCAGAAGTCTGAGGGGTTTAAGAGGGCTTCATCCCTCATGTGCCTTGTCTATTTAAAGATAATGCATTTGCCATGGAATTCATCCCCTGTCTTTGAGCATCTTTAAAGCAGGAGTATGATGACACAGGACGTTAACATGAGGTCTGCAATTAGGCACCCACATATACCAGTGTAGGGGTGAGCTGAGCATCTGCAAACTCAGTTCAGTTACTAAAGTCAGGTGCCATTTAAAGGGAGACCAAAGCTCTTTTGAGGGCATGATTTGCCCCTTTGCTCCATACAGATGCCTCAAGATACCCCATATCATTTAAATAATGCCAGCCTTGGCATTATTTGAGATGGCATTATTGAGATTATATGCCTTGGCATACCCACCTGATTTATCACCCCCTCCTCACAGCTTTATGCCAGCTACAAACTTGCACAGGATGCACTCTATCCCATCATCTAGGTCATTAATTATGAGGTTAAACAGCATCATCTCCAGTAGCTATGAGTTTGAAGCTTGGAGACTCATAGGTTACTTTTGCTTTCAGAGCTTGAAGCCAAAGGTAGCTACTGTAGGAATGAAGTGAGGAACAGAGCAAGAAAGAAGACAAGGAGCATATAAGGCCATTGGCTGACTTAATGACCACAATGAGGTGAAGAGAGCTGGTGTGGCCACACCTCTAATCCTAGAGGAGCTAACCCTTAACCACTCAATGTGGTCACAGATTTTGGCTTCTGAGACTCTCCAATTGCCTACATGTAAGCCAGCAAGCATGAAGACAGTGTGGATGATCAGCCAGAGAGGATCTGAAGAGAAAAGCTGGGCACTCACATAGGCATTCCCAACAGCTGCTGCTTATTTGTCCTTAGTCAGTCTGCAGACACTGCAAATGTTCACGTGAGCTGGATGCTTAGATTCCCTTTGCAGCCAGGAAAGAGAGCTGGGCTCTTGCTCGGGGCAATTCATCTTGTCCTTGGACAAGTCTAAGCAGCTTGGACAAGCTGTGCCTTACACACACCGAGACAACAGACAATTCTGCCTGTTTCTGTTGACAGTAATGGGAGCCTGGAGAGGAAGTGGTCTTCTACAAGTCACTGGTTACACCGGCATGCACATATGCAGACACAGAGCAGAGGGTCAGGTCTGAGGTACAGTGTGGGGGCTCTCAGCTGCTGTGCCAATGGCTGGAAGAGAGTGATGTGACTGCATAGAGCATGTTTAAGGAAGATGCAAATAGTCTCTTCAACTCCGTGGAAGAACTGAGCTCCTGATTCCCAATGAAGCTCTTTAATTGAGATATTGTGGCAATCTGGTGAAGTTCCCGCTGATTGGAAAAAGGGGAACATAACCCCAATATTCAAAAAAGGGAAAAAAGAAGACCCAGGGAACTATAGGCCAGTCAGCCTCACCTCTGTGCCTGGCAAGATCATGGAGCAGATCCTCCTGGAGTCTCTGCTAAGGCACATGGAAAATAAGGAGGTGATTTGAGAGAGCCAACATGGCTTCACCAAGGGCAAATCATGCCTGACAAATTTGGTGGCCTTTTGCGATACTGCCACAGACTTGGTGGACAAGGGCAGAGCAACAGACGTCATCTACCTGGACTTATGCAAAGCGTTTGACACTGTCCCGCACGACATCCTGGTCTCAAAATTGGAAAGTCATGGGTTCGATGGATGGACCACTCAGTGGATAAGGAACTGGCTGAATGGCTGCACTCAAAGGGTTGTGGTCAATGGTTCAGTGTCCAATTGTTGGCCAGTGACAAGTGGTGTTCCTCAGGGGTTGGTACTGGGACCAGTGCTGTTCAACATCTTTGTTGGAGACATGGACAGTGGGATGGAGTGCACCATCAGCAAGTTTGCCGACAACACCAAGCTGTGTGGCATGGTCGACACGCTGGAGGGAAGGGATGCCATTCAGAGGGACCTGGACAGGCTTGAGAGGTGGGCCCATGCAAAGCGCATGAAGTTCAACCAGGCCAAGTACAAGGTCCTGCACCTGGGTCAGGGCAATCCCAGGCACAAATATAGGTTGGGAGGAGAATGGCTAGAGAGCAGCCCCGAGGAGAAGGTCTTGGGGGTGTTGGTGGATGAGAACTCAACATGAGCTGGCAATGTGCACTGACAGCCCAGAAAGCCAACTGCATCCTGGGCTGCATCAAGAGAAGTGTGGCCAGCAGGTCAAGGGAGGTGATTCTACTCTGCTCTGGTGAGACTCCACCTGGAGTACTGTGTCCAGCTTTGGAGTCCTCAACACAGGAAGGACATGGACCTGTTGGAACGAGTCTAACGAAGGGCCACAAAGATGATCAGAGGGATGGAGCACCTCCCCTATGAAGACAGGCTGAGAGAGCTGGGGTTGTTCAGCCTGGAGAGGAGAAGGCTCTGGGGAGACCTCATAGCAGCCTTCCAATATCTGAAGGGAGCCTACAGGAGAGCCGGAGAGGGACTCCTTGTCAGGAAGTGTAGTGACAGGACAAGGGGTAATGGTTTTAAATTGGAAGAGGGGAGATTTAGATTAGATATTAGGAGGAAATTCTTTACTGTGAGGGTGGTGAGGCACTGGAACAGGTTGCCCAGGGAAGCTGTGGATGCCTTATCCCTGGAAGTTTTCAAGGCCAGGCTGAATGGGGCTTTGAGCAACCTGCTGTAGTGGAGGTGTCCCTGCCCAAGGCAGGGGGGTTGGAATTAGATTATCTTTAAGGTCCCTTCCAACTCTAACCATTCTATGATTCTATGATTCTAATTATTACTTGCTGAGTAAGTATCTGCAGCATCAGATACAGCTGCAGTGGTGGTAGCCTTTGCCTCCAAGAAAAACAAACACGGTATGTCTGAGGACATCCTGATTTCTCTCCTTTGCCAGAACAGGTGTCATATGAGCAGAGGTGTATTTGTTCCTGTTGTACATGTGACATCTCTGAAGAAAGGTGAGGTCCAGCCTCTTTCACTCTTCCTCCCTCAGCATGTTGACCACTGCCAGCTTCAGGTTCATTTCTCCCATATTTTATTATCCCAGTCCTGTTGTTCATTCCCAGGAGTTGTGACCATGGTTTGAAAAACTCTACTAATAAATAGCCTGTAAGAACTCGCAGTTTCATTCTGGTTGCTGGGTCAGTGGTGGAGACTGGTGGGTAGGGGGAGTGGAGATATCTGCATACAGAACAATCATCAGAGACAGCCCAGAGACTGTCCCAGAGACACCCTCAGAGATCAATGATTTAAGCAGTTTCCTGAATTTGCCATTCTATACCAAGAAGAGAGGGTATTCTGGGACCCCACATCACAGGACCTTAAACAAATGCAGAGCACCTATGCAACTCATTTGTTTTAAAGGAACACATTCCTCCTCCAAAAACCGCAGGTAAGCTGTGGCTCTTGCACCTAGACCTGGAAGAATGTTGCTGGCTCTGAACCCCAGTGCTGAATTTCACTCACTTGTTTATCTTTCCATTATATTTGAGAAGTTGTGGCAATCTGTAAAGTTCCTGCTGACTGGAAAAGGGTAAACAGAACCTGCATCTTCAAAAAGGGAAAAAAGGAAGACCTGGGGAACTGCAGGACAGTCAGTCTTACCTCTGTGCCCAGCAACACCATAGAATCATAGAATCATAGAATCGTCCAGGTTGGAAGAGACCCTTGGGATCATCGAGTCCAACCATCTACCCTACTCCACAAAGTTCTCCCCTATATCATATCCCCCAACACCACATCTAAACGTCTCTTAAACACATCCAGGGATGGTGACTCAACCACCTCCCTGGGCAGCCTGTTCCAATGCCTGACCACTCTTTCTGTGAAAAATTCTTTCCTAATGTTCAGTCTAAACCTACCCTGTTGGAGCTTGAAGCTGTTCCCTCTTGTTCTGTCATTAGTTACCTGTGCGAAGAGACCAGCACCAACCTCTCTACAGTGTCCTTTCAAGTGGTTGTAGAGAGTGATGAGGTCTCCCCTCAGCCTCCTCTTCCTCATACTAAACAGTCCCAGCTCCTTCAACCGCTCTTCATACGATTTGTTTTCCAGGCCCTTCACCAGCTTCGTTGCCTTCCTCTGCACTCGCTCCACCACCTCGATATCTCTCTTGTATTGAGGTGCCCAAAACTGGACACAATACTCCAGGTGTGGCCTCACCAGTGCTGAGTACAGGGGCACAATCACCTCCCTACTTCTGCTGGTCACGCTGTTTCTAATACAAGCCAGGATGCCGTTGGCTTTCTTGGCCACCTGGGCACACTGCCGGCTCATATTCAGCTGCTTGTCAATTAGAACCCTCAGGTCTCTTTCTTCCAGGCAGCTTTCCAGCCACACTTCCCTGTGGCTGCTGTAGCGCTGCTTGGGGTTATTGTGGCCCAAGCGCAGAACCTGGCACTTGCCCTTGTTGAAACTCATACCATTGATTTTGGCCCAATGATCCAATCTATCTAAGTCTCTCTGTAGAGCTTCCCTATCCTCCTGGGAATCAACACTCCTGCTTAACTTGGTGTCATCTGCAAACTTGCTGATGATACACCCTATGTCCTTGTTGAGATCATCAATAAAGACATTAAACAGAAATGGTCCTAACACTGAGCCCTGAGGCACACCACTTGTGACCGGCTGCCAGCTGGATTTAAATCCATTGAGCACTACTCTTTGGGACCTTCCAGTCAGCCATATCTTGACCCAGCGGATCGTATGCTCATCCAGGCCATGTGAAGCCAGTTTTTCCACAAGAATTGTATGGATCCATGGAGCAGATCCTCTTGGAATCTCTGCTAAGGCACATGGAAAATAAGGAGGTGATTGGTGAGAGCCAACATGGCTTCACCAAGGGCAAATCATGCCTGACAAATTTGGTGGCCTTTTGCGATACTGCCACAGACTTGGTGGACAAGGGCAGAGCAACAGACGTCATCTACCTGGACTTATGCAAAGCGTTTGACACTGTCCCGCACGACATCCTGGTCTCAAAATTGGAAAGTCATGGGTTCGATGGATGGACCACTCAGTGGATAAGGAACTGGCTGAATGGCTGCACTCAAAGGGTTGTGGTCAATGGTTCAGTGTCCAATTGTTGGCCAGTGACAAGTGGTGTTCCTCAGGGGTTGGTACTGGGACCAGTGCTGTTCAACATCTTTGTTGGAGACATGGACAGTGGGATGGAGTGCACCATCAGCAAGTTTGCCGACAACACCAAGCTGTGTGGCATGGTCGACACGCTGGAGGGAAGGGATGCCATTCAGAGGGACCTGGACAGGCTTGAGAGGTGGGCCCATGCAAAGCGCATGAAGTTCAACCAGGCCAAGTACAAGGTCCTGCACCTGGGTCAGGGCAATCCCAGGCACAAATATAGGTTGGGAGGAGAATGGCTAGAGAGCAGCCCCGAGGAGAAGGTCTTGGGGGTGTTGGTGGATGAGAACTCAACATGAGCTGGCAATGTGCACTGACAGCCCAGAAAGCCAACTGCATCCTGGGCTGCATCAAGAGAAGTGTGGCCAGCAGGTCAAGGGAGGTGATTCTACTCTGCTCTGGTGAGACTCCACCTGGAGTACTGTGTCCAGCTTTGGAGTCCTCAACACAGGAAGGACATGGACCTGTTGGAACGAGTCTAACGAAGGGCCACAAAGATGATCAGAGGGATGGAGCACCTCCCCTATGAAGACAGGCTGAGAGAGCTGGGGTTGTTCAGCCTGGAGAGGAGAAGGCTCTGGGGAGACCTCATAGCAGCCTTCCAATATCTGAAGGGAGCCTACAGGAGAGCCGGAGAGGGACTCCTTGTCAGGAAGTGTAGTGACAGGACAAGGGGTAATGGTTTTAAATTGGAAGAGGGGAGATTTAGATTAGATATTAGGAGGAAATTCTTTACTGTGAGGGTGGTGAGGCACTGGAACAGGTTGCCCAGGGAAGCTGTGGATGCCTTATCCCTGGAAGTTTTCAAGGCCAGGCTGAATGGGGCTTTGAGCAACCTGCTGTAGTGGAGGTGTCCCTGCCCAAGGCAGGGGGGTTGGAATTAGATTATCTTTAAGGTCCCTTCCAACTCTAACCATTCTATGATTCTATGATTCTAATTATTACTTGCTGAGTAAGTATCTGCAGCATCAGATACAGCTGCAGTGGTGGTAGCCTTTGCCTCCAAGAAAAACAAACACGGTATGTCTGAGGACATCCTGATTTCTCTCCTTTGCCAGAACAGGTGTCATATGAGCAGAGGTGTATTTGTTCCTGTTGTACATGTGACATCTCTGAAGAAAGGTGAGGTCCAGCCTCTTTCACTCTTCCTCCCTCAGCATGTTGACCACTGCCAGCTTCAGGTTCATTTCTCCCATATTTTATTATCCCAGTCCTGTTGTTCATTCCCAGGAGTTGTGACCATGGTTTGAAAAACTCTACTAATAAATAGCCTGTAAGAACTCGCAGTTTCATTCTGGTTGCTGGGTCAGTGGTGGAGACTGGTGGGTAGGGGGAGTGGAGATATCTGCATACAGAACAATCATCAGAGACAGCCCAGAGACTGTCCCAGAGACACCCTCAGAGATCAATGATTTAAGCAGTTTCCTGAATTTGCCATTCTATACCAAGAAGAGAGGGTATTCTGGGACCCCACATCACAGGACCTTAAACAAATGCAGAGCACCTATGCAACTCATTTGTTTTAAAGGAACACATTCCTCCTCCAAAAACCGCAGGTAAGCTGTGGCTCTTGCACCTAGACCTGGAAGAATGTTGCTGGCTCTGAACCCCAGTGCTGAATTTCACTCACTTGTTTATCTTTCCATTATATTTGAGAAGTTGTGGCAATCTGTAAAGTTCCTGCTGACTGGAAAAGGGTAAACAGAACCTGCATCTTCAAAAAGGGAAAAAAGGAAGACCTGGGGAACTGCAGGACAGTCAGTCTTACCTCTGTGCCCAGCAACACCATAGAATCATAGAATCATAGAATCGTCCAGGTTGGAAGAGACCCTTGGGATCATCGAGTCCAACCATCTACCCTACTCCACAAAGTTCTCCCCTATATCATATCCCCCAACACCACATCTAAACGTCTCTTAAACACATCCAGGGATGGTGACTCAACCACCTCCCTGGGCAGCCTGTTCCAATGCCTGACCACTCTTTCTGTGAAAAATTCTTTCCTAATGTTCAGTCTAAACCTACCCTGTTGGAGCTTGAAGCTGTTCCCTCTTGTTCTGTCATTAGTTACCTGTGCGAAGAGACCAGCACCAACCTCTCTACAGTGTCCTTTCAAGTGGTTGTAGAGAGTGATGAGGTCTCCCCTCAGCCTCCTCTTCCTCATACTAAACAGTCCCAGCTCCTTCAACCGCTCTTCATACGATTTGTTTTCCAGGCCCTTCACCAGCTTCGTTGCCTTCCTCTGCACTCGCTCCACCACCTCGATATCTCTCTTGTATTGAGGTGCCCAAAACTGGACACAATACTCCAGGTGTGGCCTCACCAGTGCTGAGTACAGGGGCACAATCACCTCCCTACTTCTGCTGGTCACGCTGTTTCTAATACAAGCCAGGATGCCGTTGGCTTTCTTGGCCACCTGGGCACACTGCCGGCTCATATTCAGCTGCTTGTCAATTAGAACCCTCAGGTCTCTTTCTTCCAGGCAGCTTTCCAGCCACACTTCCCTGTGGCTGCTGTAGCGCTGCTTGGGGTTATTGTGGCCCAAGCGCAGAACCTGGCACTTGCCCTTGTTGAAACTCATACCATTGATTTTGGCCCAATGATCCAATCTATCTAAGTCTCTCTGTAGAGCTTCCCTATCCTCCTGGGAATCAACACTCCTGCTTAACTTGGTGTCATCTGCAAACTTGCTGATGATACACCCTATGTCCTTGTTGAGATCATCAATAAAGACATTAAACAGAAATGGTCCTAACACTGAGCCCTGAGGCACACCACTTGTGACCGGCTGCCAGCTGGATTTAAATCCATTGAGCACTACTCTTTGGGACCTTCCAGTCAGCCATATCTTGACCCAGCGGATCGTATGCTCATCCAGGCCATGTGAAGCCAGTTTTTCCACAAGAATTGTATGGATCCATGGAGCAGATCCTCTTGGAATCTCTGCTAAGGCACATGGAAAATAAGGAGGTGATTGGTGAGAGCCAACATGGCTTCACCAAGGGCAAATCATGCCTGACAAATTTGGTGGCCTTTTGCGATACTGCCACAGCATCGGTAAACAAAGGGAGAGCAACAGACATCATCTACCTGGACTTATGCAAAGCGTTTGACACTGTCCCGCACGACATCCTGGTCTCAAAATTGGAAAGTCATGGGTTCGATGGATGGACCACTCAGTGGATAAGGAACTGGCTGAATGGCTGCACTCAAAGGGTTGTGGTCAATGGTTCAGTGTCCAATTGTTGGCCAGTGACAAGTGGTGTTCCTCAGGGGTTGGTACTGGGACCAGTGCTGTTCAACATCTTTGTTGGAGACATGGACAGTGGGATGGAGTGCACCATCAGCAAGTTTGCCGACAACACCAAGCTGTGTGGCATGGTCGACACGCTGGAGGGAAGGGATGCCATTCAGAGGGACCTGGACAGGCTTGAGAGGTGGGCCCATGCAAAGCGCATGAAGTTCAACCAGGCCAAGTACAAGGTCCTGCACCTGGGTCAGGGCAATCCCAGGCACAAATATAGGTTGGGAGGAGAATGGCTAGAGAGCAGCCCCGAGGAGAAGGTCTTGGGGGTGTTGGTGGATGAGAACTCAACATGAGCTGGCAATGTGCACTGACAGCCCAGAAAGCCAACTGCATCCTGGGCTGCATCAAGAGAAGTGTGGCCAGCAGGTCAAGGGAGGTGATTCTACTCTGCTCTGGTGAGACTCCACCTGGAGTACTGTGTCCAGCTTTGGAGTCCTCAACACAGGAAGGACATGGACCTGTTGGAACGAGTCTAACGAAGGGCCACAAAGATGATCAGAGGGATGGAGCACCTCCCCTATGAAGACAGGCTGAGAGAGCTGGGGTTGTTCAGCCTGGAGAGGAGAAGGCTCTGGGGAGACCTCATAGCAGCCTTCCAATATCTGAAGGGAGCCTACAGGAGAGCCGGAGAGGGACTCCTTGTCAGGAAGTGTAGTGACAGGACAAGGGGTAATGGTTTTAAATTGGAAGAGGGGAGATTTAGATTAGATATTAGGAGGAAATTCTTTACTGTGAGGGTGGTGAGGCACTGGAACAGGTTGCCCAGGGAAGCTGTGGATGCCTTATCCCTGGAAGTTTTCAAGGCCAGGCTGAATGGGGCTTTGAGCAACCTGCTGTAGTGGAGGTGTCCCTGCCCAAGGCAGGGGGGTTGGAATTAGATTATCTTTAAGGTCCCTTCCAACTCTAACCATTCTATGATTCTATGATTCTAATTATTACTTGCTGAGTAAGTATCTGCAGCATCAGATACAGCTGCAGTGGTGGTAGCCTTTGCCTCCAAGAAAAACAAACACGGTATGTCTGAGGACATCCTGATTTCTCTCCTTTGCCAGAACAGGTGTCATATGAGCAGAGGTGTATTTGTTCCTGTTGTACATGTGACATCTCTGAAGAAAGGTGAGGTCCAGCCTCTTTCACTCTTCCTCCCTCAGCATGTTGACCACTGCCAGCTTCAGGTTCATTTCTCCCATATTTTATTATCCCAGTCCTGTTGTTCATTCCCAGGAGTTGTGACCATGGTTTGAAAAACTCTACTAATAAATAGCCTGTAAGAACTCGCAGTTTCATTCTGGTTGCTGGGTCAGTGGTGGAGACTGGTGGGTAGGGGGAGTGGAGATATCTGCATACAGAACAATCATCAGAGACAGCCCAGAGACTGTCCCAGAGACACCCTCAGAGATCAATGATTTAAGCAGTTTCCTGAATTTGCCATTCTATACCAAGAAGAGAGGGTATTCTGGGACCCCACATCACAGGACCTTAAACAAATGCAGAGCACCTATGCAACTCATTTGTTTTAAAGGAACACATTCCTCCTCCAAAAACCGCAGGTAAGCTGTGGCTCTTGCACCTAGACCTGGAAGAATGTTGCTGGCTCTGAACCCCAGTGCTGAATTTCACTCACTTGTTTATCTTTCCATTATATTTGAGAAGTTGTGGCAATCTGTAAAGTTCCTGCTGACTGGAAAAGGGTAAACAGAACCTGCATCTTCAAAAAGGGAAAAAAGGAAGACCTGGGGAACTGCAGGACAGTCAGTCTTACCTCTGTGCCCAGCAACACCATAGAATCATAGAATCATAGAATCGTCCAGGTTGGAAGAGACCCTTGGGATCATCGAGTCCAACCATCTACCCTACTCCACAAAGTTCTCCCCTATATCATATCCCCCAACACCACATCTAAACGTCTCTTAAACACATCCAGGGATGGTGACTCAACCACCTCCCTGGGCAGCCTGTTCCAATGCCTGACCACTCTTTCTGTGAAAAATTCTTTCCTAATGTTCAGTCTAAACCTACCCTGTTGGAGCTTGAAGCTGTTCCCTCTTGTTCTGTCATTAGTTACCTGTGCGAAGAGACCAGCACCAACCTCTCTACAGTGTCCTTTCAAGTGGTTGTAGAGAGTGATGAGGTCTCCCCTCAGCCTCCTCTTCCTCATACTAAACAGTCCCAGCTCCTTCAACCGCTCTTCATACGATTTGTTTTCCAGGCCCTTCACCAGCTTCGTTGCCTTCCTCTGCACTCGCTCCACCACCTCGATATCTCTCTTGTATTGAGGTGCCCAAAACTGGACACAATACTCCAGGTGTGGCCTCACCAGTGCTGAGTACAGGGGCACAATCACCTCCCTACTTCTGCTGGTCACGCTGTTTCTAATACAAGCCAGGATGCCGTTGGCTTTCTTGGCCACCTGGGCACACTGCCGGCTCATATTCAGCTGCTTGTCAATTAGAACCCTCAGGTCTCTTTCTTCCAGGCAGCTTTCCAGCCACACTTCCCTGTGGCTGCTGTAGCGCTGCTTGGGGTTATTGTGGCCCAAGCGCAGAACCTGGCACTTGCCCTTGTTGAAACTCATACCATTGATTTTGGCCCAATGATCCAATCTATCTAAGTCTCTCTGTAGAGCTTCCCTATCCTCCTGGGAATCAACACTCCTGCTTAACTTGGTGTCATCTGCAAACTTGCTGATGATACACCCTATGTCCTTGTTGAGATCATCAATAAAGACATTAAACAGAAATGGTCCTAACACTGAGCCCTGAGGCACACCACTTGTGACCGGCTGCCAGCTGGATTTAAATCCATTGAGCACTACTCTTTGGGACCTTCCAGTCAGCCATATCTTGACCCAGCGGATCGTATGCTCATCCAGGCCATGTGAAGCCAGTTTTTCCACAAGAATTGTATGGATCCATGGAGCAGATCCTCTTGGAATCTCTGCTAAGGCACATGGAAAATAAGGAGGTGATTGGTGAGAGCCAACATGGCTTCACCAAGGGCAAATCATGCCTGACAAATTTGGTGGCCTTTTGCGATACTGCCACAGACTTGGTGGACAAGGGCAGAGCAACAGACGTCATCTACCTGGACTTATGCAAAGCGTTTGACACTGTCCCGCACGACATCCTGGTCTCAAAATTGGAAAGTCATGGGTTCGATGGATGGACCACTCAGTGGATAAGGAACTGGCTGAATGGCTGCACTCAAAGGGTTGTGGTCAATGGTTCAGTGTCCAATTGTTGGCCAGTGACAAGTGGTGTTCCTCAGGGGTTGGTACTGGGACCAGTGCTGTTCAACATCTTTGTTGGAGACATGGACAGTGGGATGGAGTGCACCATCAGCAAGTTTGCCGACAACACCAAGCTGTGTGGCATGGTCGACACGCTGGAGGGAAGGGATGCCATTCAGAGGGACCTGGACAGGCTTGAGAGGTGGGCCCATGCAAAGCGCATGAAGTTCAACCAGGCCAAGTACAAGGTCCTGCACCTGGGTCAGGGCAATCCCAGGCACAAATATAGGTTGGGAGGAGAATGGCTAGAGAGCAGCCCCGAGGAGAAGGTCTTGGGGGTGTTGGTGGATGAGAACTCAACATGAGCTGGCAATGTGCACTGACAGCCCAGAAAGCCAACTGCATCCTGGGCTGCATCAAGAGAAGTGTGGCCAGCAGGTCAAGGGAGGTGATTCTACTCTGCTCTGGTGAGACTCCACCTGGAGTACTGTGTCCAGCTTTGGAGTCCTCAACACAGGAAGGACATGGACCTGTTGGAACGAGTCTAACGAAGGGCCACAAAGATGATCAGAGGGATGGAGCACCTCCCCTATGAAGACAGGCTGAGAGAGCTGGGGTTGTTCAGCCTGGAGAGGAGAAGGCTCTGGGGAGACCTCATAGCAGCCTTCCAATATCTGAAGGGAGCCTACAGGAGAGCCGGAGAGGGACTCCTTGTCAGGAAGTGTAGTGACAGGACAAGGGGTAATGGTTTTAAATTGGAAGAGGGGAGATTTAGATTAGATATTAGGAGGAAATTCTTTACTGTGAGGGTGGTGAGGCACTGGAACAGGTTGCCCAGGGAAGCTGTGGATGCCTTATCCCTGGAAGTTTTCAAGGCCAGGCTGAATGGGGCTTTGAGCAACCTGCTGTAGTGGAGGTGTCCCTGCCCAAGGCAGGGGGGTTGGAATTAGATTATCTTTAAGGTCCCTTCCAACTCTAACCATTCTATGATTCTATGATTCTAATTATTACTTGCTGAGTAAGTATCTGCAGCATCAGATACAGCTGCAGTGGTGGTAGCCTTTGCCTCCAAGAAAAACAAACACGGTATGTCTGAGGACATCCTGATTTCTCTCCTTTGCCAGAACAGGTGTCATATGAGCAGAGGTGTATTTGTTCCTGTTGTACATGTGACATCTCTGAAGAAAGGTGAGGTCCAGCCTCTTTCACTCTTCCTCCCTCAGCATGTTGACCACTGCCAGCTTCAGGTTCATTTCTCCCATATTTTATTATCCCAGTCCTGTTGTTCATTCCCAGGAGTTGTGACCATGGTTTGAAAAACTCTACTAATAAATAGCCTGTAAGAACTCGCAGTTTCATTCTGGTTGCTGGGTCAGTGGTGGAGACTGGTGGGTAGGGGGAGTGGAGATATCTGCATACAGAACAATCATCAGAGACAGCCCAGAGACTGTCCCAGAGACACCCTCAGAGATCAATGATTTAAGCAGTTTCCTGAATTTGCCATTCTATACCAAGAAGAGAGGGTATTCTGGGACCCCACATCACAGGACCTTAAACAAATGCAGAGCACCTATGCAACTCATTTGTTTTAAAGGAACACATTCCTCCTCCAAAAACCGCAGGTAAGCTGTGGCTCTTGCACCTAGACCTGGAAGAATGTTGCTGGCTCTGAACCCCAGTGCTGAATTTCACTCACTTGTTTATCTTTCCATTATATTTGAGAAGTTGTGGCAATCTGTAAAGTTCCTGCTGACTGGAAAAGGGTAAACAGAACCTGCATCTTCAAAAAGGGAAAAAAGGAAGACCTGGGGAACTGCAGGACAGTCAGTCTTACCTCTGTGCCCAGCAACACCATAGAATCATAGAATCATAGAATCGTCCAGGTTGGAAGAGACCCTTGGGATCATCGAGTCCAACCATCTACCCTACTCCACAAAGTTCTCCCCTATATCATATCCCCCAACACCACATCTAAACGTCTCTTAAACACATCCAGGGATGGTGACTCAACCACCTCCCTGGGCAGCCTGTTCCAATGCCTGACCACTCTTTCTGTGAAAAATTCTTTCCTAATGTTCAGTCTAAACCTACCCTGTTGGAGCTTGAAGCTGTTCCCTCTTGTTCTGTCATTAGTTACCTGTGCGAAGAGACCAGCACCAACCTCTCTACAGTGTCCTTTCAAGTGGTTGTAGAGAGTGATGAGGTCTCCCCTCAGCCTCCTCTTCCTCATACTAAACAGTCCCAGCTCCTTCAACCGCTCTTCATACGATTTGTTTTCCAGGCCCTTCACCAGCTTCGTTGCCTTCCTCTGCACTCGCTCCACCACCTCGATATCTCTCTTGTATTGAGGTGCCCAAAACTGGACACAATACTCCAGGTGTGGCCTCACCAGTGCTGAGTACAGGGGCACAATCACCTCCCTACTTCTGCTGGTCACGCTGTTTCTAATACAAGCCAGGATGCCGTTGGCTTTCTTGGCCACCTGGGCACACTGCCGGCTCATATTCAGCTGCTTGTCAATTAGAACCCTCAGGTCTCTTTCTTCCAGGCAGCTTTCCAGCCACACTTCCCTGTGGCTGCTGTAGCGCTGCTTGGGGTTATTGTGGCCCAAGCGCAGAACCTGGCACTTGCCCTTGTTGAAACTCATACCATTGATTTTGGCCCAATGATCCAATCTATCTAAGTCTCTCTGTAGAGCTTCCCTATCCTCCTGGGAATCAACACTCCTGCTTAACTTGGTGTCATCTGCAAACTTGCTGATGATACACCCTATGTCCTTGTTGAGATCATCAATAAAGACATTAAACAGAAATGGTCCTAACACTGAGCCCTGAGGCACACCACTTGTGACCGGCTGCCAGCTGGATTTAAATCCATTGAGCACTACTCTTTGGGACCTTCCAGTCAGCCATATCTTGACCCAGCGGATCGTATGCTCATCCAGGCCATGTGAAGCCAGTTTTTCCACAAGAATTGTATGGATCCATGGAGCAGATCCTCTTGGAATCTCTGCTAAGGCACATGGAAAATAAGGAGGTGATTGGTGAGAGCCAACATGGCTTCACCAAGGGCAAATCATGCCTGACAAATTTGGTGGCCTTTTGCGATACTGCCACAGACTTGGTGGACAAGGGCAGAGCAACAGACGTCATCTACCTGGACTTATGCAAAGCGTTTGACACTGTCCCGCACGACATCCTGGTCTCAAAATTGGAAAGTCATGGGTTCGATGGATGGACCACTCAGTGGATAAGGAACTGGCTGAATGGCTGCACTCAAAGGGTTGTGGTCAATGGTTCAGTGTCCAATTGTTGGCCAGTGACAAGTGGTGTTCCTCAGGGGTTGGTACTGGGACCAGTGCTGTTCAACATCTTTGTTGGAGACATGGACAGTGGGATGGAGTGCACCATCAGCAAGTTTGCCGACAACACCAAGCTGTGTGGCATGGTCGACACGCTGGAGGGAAGGGATGCCATTCAGAGGGACCTGGACAGGCTTGAGAGGTGGGCCCATGCAAAGCGCATGAAGTTCAACCAGGCCAAGTACAAGGTCCTGCACCTGGGTCAGGGCAATCCCAGGCACAAATATAGGTTGGGAGGAGAATGGCTAGAGAGCAGCCCCGAGGAGAAGGTCTTGGGGGTGTTGGTGGATGAGAACTCAACATGAGCTGGCAATGTGCACTGACAGCCCAGAAAGCCAACTGCATCCTGGGCTGCATCAAGAGAAGTGTGGCCAGCAGGTCAAGGGAGGTGATTCTACTCTGCTCTGGTGAGACTCCACCTGGAGTACTGTGTCCAGCTTTGGAGTCCTCAACACAGGAAGGACATGGACCTGTTGGAACGAGTCTAACGAAGGGCCACAAAGATGATCAGAGGGATGGAGCACCTCCCCTATGAAGACAGGCTGAGAGAGCTGGGGTTGTTCAGCCTGGAGAGGAGAAGGCTCTGGGGAGACCTCATAGCAGCCTTCCAATATCTGAAGGGAGCCTACAGGAGAGCCGGAGAGGGACTCCTTGTCAGGAAGTGTAGTGACAGGACAAGGGGTAATGGTTTTAAATTGGAAGAGGGGAGATTTAGATTAGATATTAGGAGGAAATTCTTTACTGTGAGGGTGGTGAGGCACTGGAACAGGTTGCCCAGGGAAGCTGTGGATGCCTTATCCCTGGAAGTTTTCAAGGCCAGGCTGAATGGGGCTTTGAGCAACCTGCTGTAGTGGAGGTGTCCCTGCCCAAGGCAGGGGGGTTGGAATTAGATTATCTTTAAGGTCCCTTCCAACTCTAACCATTCTATGATTCTATGATTCTAATTATTACTTGCTGAGTAAGTATCTGCAGCATCAGATACAGCTGCAGTGGTGGTAGCCTTTGCCTCCAAGAAAAACAAACACGGTATGTCTGAGGACATCCTGATTTCTCTCCTTTGCCAGAACAGGTGTCATATGAGCAGAGGTGTATTTGTTCCTGTTGTACATGTGACATCTCTGAAGAAAGGTGAGGTCCAGCCTCTTTCACTCTTCCTCCCTCAGCATGTTGACCACTGCCAGCTTCAGGTTCATTTCTCCCATATTTTATTATCCCAGTCCTGTTGTTCATTCCCAGGAGTTGTGACCATGGTTTGAAAAACTCTACTAATAAATAGCCTGTAAGAACTCGCAGTTTCATTCTGGTTGCTGGGTCAGTGGTGGAGACTGGTGGGTAGGGGGAGTGGAGATATCTGCATACAGAACAATCATCAGAGACAGCCCAGAGACTGTCCCAGAGACACCCTCAGAGATCAATGATTTAAGCAGTTTCCTGAATTTGCCATTCTATACCAAGAAGAGAGGGTATTCTGGGACCCCACATCACAGGACCTTAAACAAATGCAGAGCACCTATGCAACTCATTTGTTTTAAAGGAACACATTCCTCCTCCAAAAACCGCAGGTAAGCTGTGGCTCTTGCACCTAGACCTGGAAGAATGTTGCTGGCTCTGAACCCCAGTGCTGAATTTCACTCACTTGTTTATCTTTCCATTATATTTGAGAAGTTGTGGCAATCTGTAAAGTTCCTGCTGACTGGAAAAGGGTAAACAGAACCTGCATCTTCAAAAAGGGAAAAAAGGAAGACCTGGGGAACTGCAGGACAGTCAGTCTTACCTCTGTGCCCAGCAACACCATAGAATCATAGAATCATAGAATCGTCCAGGTTGGAAGAGACCCTTGGGATCATCGAGTCCAACCATCTACCCTACTCCACAAAGTTCTCCCCTATATCATATCCCCCAACACCACATCTAAACGTCTCTTAAACACATCCAGGGATGGTGACTCAACCACCTCCCTGGGCAGCCTGTTCCAATGCCTGACCACTCTTTCTGTGAAAAATTCTTTCCTAATGTTCAGTCTAAACCTACCCTGTTGGAGCTTGAAGCTGTTCCCTCTTGTTCTGTCATTAGTTACCTGTGCGAAGAGACCAGCACCAACCTCTCTACAGTGTCCTTTCAAGTGGTTGTAGAGAGTGATGAGGTCTCCCCTCAGCCTCCTCTTCCTCATACTAAACAGTCCCAGCTCCTTCAACCGCTCTTCATACGATTTGTTTTCCAGGCCCTTCACCAGCTTCGTTGCCTTCCTCTGCACTCGCTCCACCACCTCGATATCTCTCTTGTATTGAGGTGCCCAAAACTGGACACAATACTCCAGGTGTGGCCTCACCAGTGCTGAGTACAGGGGCACAATCACCTCCCTACTTCTGCTGGTCACGCTGTTTCTAATACAAGCCAGGATGCCGTTGGCTTTCTTGGCCACCTGGGCACACTGCCGGCTCATATTCAGCTGCTTGTCAATTAGAACCCTCAGGTCTCTTTCTTCCAGGCAGCTTTCCAGCCACACTTCCCTGTGGCTGCTGTAGCGCTGCTTGGGGTTATTGTGGCCCAAGCGCAGAACCTGGCACTTGCCCTTGTTGAAACTCATACCATTGATTTTGGCCCAATGATCCAATCTATCTAAGTCTCTCTGTAGAGCTTCCCTATCCTCCTGGGAATCAACACTCCTGCTTAACTTGGTGTCATCTGCAAACTTGCTGATGATACACCCTATGTCCTTGTTGAGATCATCAATAAAGACATTAAACAGAAATGGTCCTAACACTGAGCCCTGAGGCACACCACTTGTGACCGGCTGCCAGCTGGATTTAAATCCATTGAGCACTACTCTTTGGGACCTTCCAGTCAGCCATATCTTGACCCAGCGGATCGTATGCTCATCCAGGCCATGTGAAGCCAGTTTTTCCACAAGAATTGTATGGATCCATGGAGCAGATCCTCTTGGAATCTCTGCTAAGGCACATGGAAAATAAGGAGGTGATTGGTGAGAGCCAACATGGCTTCACCAAGGGCAAATCATGCCTGACAAATTTGGTGGCCTTTTACGATATTGCCACAGCATCGGTAAACAAAGGGAGAGCAACAGACGTCATCTACCTGGACTTATGCAAAGCGTTTGACACTGTCCCGCACGACATCCTGGTCTCAAAATTGGAAAGTCATGGGTTCGATGGATGGACCACTCAGTGGATAAGGAACTGGCTGAATGGCTGCACTCAAAGGGTTGTGGTCAATGGTTCAGTGTCCAATTGTTGGCCAGTGACAAGTGGTGTTCCTCAGGGGTTGGTACTGGGACCAGTGCTGTTCAACATCTTTGTTGGAGACATGGACAGTGGGATGGAGTGCACCATCAGCAAGTTTGCCGACAACACCAAAGCTGTGTGGCATGGTCGACACGCTGGAGGGAAGGGATGCCATTCAGAGGGACCTGGACAGGCTTGAGAGGTGGGCCCATGCAAAGCGCATGAAGTTCAACCAGGCCAAGTACAAGGTCCTGCACCTGGGTCAGGGCAATCCCAGGCACAAATATAGGTTGGGAGGAGAATGGCTAGAGAGCAGCCCCGAGGAGAAGGTCTTGGGGGTGTTGGTGGATGAGAACTCAACATGAGCTGGCAATGTGCACTGACAGCCCAGAAAGCCAACTGCATCCTGGGCTGCATCAAGAGAAGTGTGGCCAGCAGGTCAAGGGAGGTGATTCTACTCTGCTCTGGTGAGACTCCACCTGGAGTACTGTGTCCAGCTTTGGAGTCCTCAACACAGGAAGGACATGGACCTGTTGGAACGAGTCTAACGAAGGGCCACAAAGATGATCAGAGGGATGGAGCACCTCCCCTATGAAGACAGGCTGAGAGAGCTGGGGTTGTTCAGCCTGGAGAGGAGAAGGCTCTGGGGAGACCTCATAGCAGCCTTCCAATATCTGAAGGGAGCCTACAGGAGAGCCGGAGAGGGACTCCTTGTCAGGAAGTGTAGTGACAGGACAAGGGGTAATGGTTTTAAATTGGAAGAGGGGAGATTTAGATTAGATATTAGGAGGAAATTCTTTACTGTGAGGGTGGTGAGGCACTGGAACAGGTTGCCCAGGGAAGCTGTGGATGCCTTATCCCTGGAAGTTTTCAAGGCCAGGCTGAATGGGGCTTTGAGCAACCTGCTGTAGTGGAGGTGTCCCTGCCCAAGGCAGGGGGGTTGGAATTAGATTATCTTTAAGGTCCCTTCCAACTCTAACCATTCTATGATTCTATGATTCTAATTATTACTTGCTGAGTAAGTATCTGCAGCATCAGATACAGCTGCAGTGGTGGTAGCCTTTGCCTCCAAGAAAAACAAACACGGTATGTCTGAGGACATCCTGATTTCTCTCCTTTGCCAGAACAGGTGTCATATGAGCAGAGGTGTATTTGTTCCTGTTGTACATGTGACATCTCTGAAGAAAGGTGAGGTCCAGCCTCTTTCACTCTTCCTCCCTCAGCATGTTGACCACTGCCAGCTTCAGGTTCATTTCTCCCATATTTTATTATCCCAGTCCTGTTGTTCATTCCCAGGAGTTGTGACCATGGTTTGAAAAACTCTACTAATAAATAGCCTGTAAGAACTCGCAGTTTCATTCTGGTTGCTGGGTCAGTGGTGGAGACTGGTGGGTAGGGGGAGTGGAGATATCTGCATACAGAACAATCATCAGAGACAGCCCAGAGACTGTCCCAGAGACACCCTCAGAGATCAATGATTTAAGCAGTTTCCTGAATTTGCCATTCTATACCAAGAAGAGAGGGTATTCTGGGACCCCACATCACAGGACCTTAAACAAATGCAGAGCACCTATGCAACTCATTTGTTTTAAAGGAACACATTCCTCCTCCAAAAACCGCAGGTAAGCTGTGGCTCTTGCACCTAGACCTGGAAGAATGTTGCTGGCTCTGAACCCCAGTGCTGAATTTCACTCACTTGTTTATCTTTCCATTATATTTGAGAAGTTGTGGCAATCTGTAAAGTTCCTGCTGACTGGAAAAGGGTAAACAGAACCTGCATCTTCAAAAAGGGAAAAAAGGAAGACCTGGGGAACTGCAGGACAGTCAGTCTTACCTCTGTGCCCAGCAACACCATAGAATCATAGAATCATAGAATCGTCCAGGTTGGAAGAGACCCTTGGGATCATCGAGTCCAACCATCTACCCTACTCCACAAAGTTCTCCCCTATATCATATCCCCCAACACCACATCTAAACGTCTCTTAAACACATCCAGGGATGGTGACTCAACCACCTCCCTGGGCAGCCTGTTCCAATGCCTGACCACTCTTTCTGTGAAAAATTCTTTCCTAATGTTCAGTCTAAACCTACCCTGTTGGAGCTTGAAGCTGTTCCCTCTTGTTCTGTCATTAGTTACCTGTGCGAAGAGACCAGCACCAACCTCTCTACAGTGTCCTTTCAAGTGGTTGTAGAGAGTGATGAGGTCTCCCCTCAGCCTCCTCTTCCTCATACTAAACAGTCCCAGCTCCTTCAACCGCTCTTCATACGATTTGTTTTCCAGGCCCTTCACCAGCTTCGTTGCCTTCCTCTGCACTCGCTCCACCACCTCGATATCTCTCTTGTATTGAGGTGCCCAAAACTGGACACAATACTCCAGGTGTGGCCTCACCAGTGCTGA
Organism: Numenius arquata; assembly: GCF_964106895.1. Lineage (NCBI taxonomy): Eukaryota > Metazoa > Chordata > Aves > Charadriiformes > Scolopacidae > Numenius > Numenius arquata. The sequence goes on from NW_027415198.1 coordinate 767,314, forward strand.
GTACAGGGGCACAATCACCTCCCTACTTCTGCTGGTCACGCTGTTTCTAATACAAGCCAGGATGCCGTTGGCTTTCTTGGCCACCTGGGCACACTGCCGGCTCATATTCAGCTGCTTGTCAATTAGAACCCTCAGGTCTCTTTCTTCCAGGCAGCTTTCCAGCCACACTTCCCTGTGGCTGCTGTAGCGCTGCTTGGGGTTATTGTGGCCCAAGCGCAGAACCTGGCACTTGCCCTTGTTGAAACTCATACCATTGATTTTGGCCCAATGATCCAATCTATCTAAGTCTCTCTGTAGAGCTTCCCTATCCTCCTGGGAATCAACACTCCTGCTTAACTTGGTGTCATCTGCAAACTTGCTGATGATACACCCTATGTCCTTGTTGAGATCATCAATAAAGACATTAAACAGAAATGGTCCTAACACTGAGCCCTGAGGCACACCACTTGTGACCGGCTGCCAGCTGGATTTAAATCCATTGAGCACTACTCTTTGGGACCTTCCAGTCAGCCATATCTTGACCCAGCGGATCGTATGCTCATCCAGGCCATGTGAAGCCAGTTTTTCCACAAGAATTGTATGGATCCATGGAGCAGATCCTCTTGGAATCTCTGCTAAGGCACATGGAAAATAAGGAGGTGATTGGTGAGAGCCAACATGGCTTCACCAAGGGCAAATCATGCCTGACAAATTTGGTGGCCTTTTGCGATACTGCCACAGACTTGGTGGACAAGGGCAGAGCAACAGACGTCATCTACCTGGACTTATGCAAAGCGTTTGACACTGTCCCGCACGACATCCTGGTCTCAAAATTGGAAAGTCATGGGTTCGATGGATGGACCACTCAGTGGATAAGGAACTGGCTGAATGGCTGCACTCAAAGGGTTGTGGTCAATGGTTCAGTGTCCAATTGTTGGCCAGTGACAAGTGGTGTTCCTCAGGGGTTGGTACTGGGACCAGTGCTGTTCAACATCTTTGTTGGAGACATGGACAGTGGGATGGAGTGCACCATCAGCAAGTTTGCCGACAACACCAAGCTGTGTGGCATGGTCGACACGCTGGAGGGAAGGGATGCCATTCAGAGGGACCTGGACAGGCTTGAGAGGTGGGCCCATGCAAAGCGCATGAAGTTCAACCAGGCCAAGTACAAGGTCCTGCACCTGGGTCAGGGCAATCCCAGGCACAAATATAGGTTGGGAGGAGAATGGCTAGAGAGCAGCCCCGAGGAGAAGGTCTTGGGGGTGTTGGTGGATGAGAACTCAACATGAGCTGGCAATGTGCACTGACAGCCCAGAAAGCCAACTGCATCCTGGGCTGCATCAAGAGAAGTGTGGCCAGCAGGTCAAGGGAGGTGATTCTACTCTGCTCTGGTGAGACTCCACCTGGAGTACTGTGTCCAGCTTTGGAGTCCTCAACACAGGAAGGACATGGACCTGTTGGAACGAGTCTAACGAAGGGCCACAAAGATGATCAGAGGGATGGAGCACCTCCCCTATGAAGACAGGCTGAGAGAGCTGGGGTTGTTCAGCCTGGAGAGGAGAAGGCTCTGGGGAGACCTCATAGCAGCCTTCCAATATCTGAAGGGAGCCTACAGGAGAGCCGGAGAGGGACTCCTTGTCAGGAAGTGTAGTGACAGGACAAGGGGTAATGGTTTTAAATTGGAAGAGGGGAGATTTAGATTAGATATTAGGAGGAAATTCTTTACTGTGAGGGTGGTGAGGCACTGGAACAGGTTGCCCAGGGAAGCTGTGGATGCCTTATCCCTGGAAGTTTTCAAGGCCAGGCTGAATGGGGCTTTGAGCAACCTGCTGTAGTGGAGGTGTCCCTGCCCAAGGCAGGGGGGTTGGAATTAGATTATCTTTAAGGTCCCTTCCAACTCTAACCATTCTATGATTCTATGATTCTAATTATTACTTGCTGAGTAAGTATCTGCAGCATCAGATACAGCTGCAGTGGTGGTAGCCTTTGCCTCCAAGAAAAACAAACACGGTATGTCTGAGGACATCCTGATTTCTCTCCTTTGCCAGAACAGGTGTCATATGAGCAGAGGTGTATTTGTTCCTGTTGTACATGTGACATCTCTGAAGAAAGGTGAGGTCCAGCCTCTTTCACTCTTCCTCCCTCAGCATGTTGACCACTGCCAGCTTCAGGTTCATTTCTCCCATATTTTATTATCCCAGTCCTGTTGTTCATTCCCAGGAGTTGTGACCATGGTTTGAAAAA